>NW_026868518.1:0-15062 GCF_020745735.1 Hemiscyllium ocellatum | reverse complement strand
ACTCCCATCCCGTTTGGACCATTTCCCGACTTAGGAAATTCACCAAATTCGGCCTGAACTCAGAGGACAGTCCCCCCTCGAAGGCGTGGACAGTCGGCAGAATCGCCGGGTCAAATCCGGCTGAGCTACCCGGCTTGGAAGCCTCAAAGTCGGTATGAGCTGTCAGGTTCACTCCCATCCCCGTTTGGACCACTTCCCGACTTAGGAAATTCACCAAATTCGGCCTGAACTCAGAGGACAGGCCCCCCTCGAAGGCGTGACAGTCGGCAGAACCGCCGGATCAAATCCGGCTGAGCTACCCGGCCCGGAAGCCTCAAAGTCGGTATGAGCTGTCAGGTTCACTCCCATCCCCGTTTGGACCACTTCCCGACTTAGGAAATTCACCAAATTCGGCCTGAACTCAGAGGACAGCCCCCCTCGAAGGCGTGACAGTCGGCAGAACCGCCGGATCAAATCCGGCTGAGCTACCCGTCTTGGAAGCCCAAAGTCGGTATGAGCTGTCAGGTTCACTCCCATCCCCGTTTGGACCACTTCCCGACTTAGGAAATTCACCAAATTCGGCCCGAACTTAGAGGAGAGTCCCCCCTCGAAGGCGTGACAGTCGGCGGAACCGCCGGATCAAATCCGGCTGAGCTACCCGGCTTGGAAGCCCCAAAGTCGGTATGAGCTGTCAGGTCCACTCCCATCCCCGTTTGGACCACTTCCCAACTTAGGAAATTCACCAAATTCGGCCTGAACTCAGAGGGCAGGCCCCCCTCGAAGGCCAGGCAGTCGGCAGAACCGCCGGGTCAATCCGACTGTGCTACCCGGCCCCGAAGCCTCAAAGTCGGTATGAGCAGTCAGGTTCAGTCCCATCCCAGTTTGGGCCATTTCCCGACTTAGGAAATTCACCAAATTCGGCCTGAACTCAGAGGACAGCCCCCCCTCGAAGGCGTGGAAGTCGGCGGAATCGCCGGGTCAAATCCGGCTGAGCTACCCGGCCCCGAAGCCTCAAAGTCGGTAAGAGCTGTCAGGTTCACTCCCATCCCCGTTTGGACCACTTCCCGACTTAGGAAATTCACCAAATTCGGCCGGAACTCAGAGGACAGTCCCCCCTCGAAGGCGTGACAGTCGGCGGAATCGCCGGGTCAGATCCGGCTGGGTTACCCGGCTTGGAAGCCTCAAAGTCGGTATGAGCTGTCAGGTGCACTCCCATCCCCGTTTGGACCACTTCCCGACTTAGGAAATTCACCAAATTCGGCCTGAACTCAGAGGACAGTCCCCGCTCGAAGGCGTGGAAGTCGGCAGAATCGCCGGGTCAAATCCGGCTGAGCTACCCGGACCCGAAGCCTCAAAGTCGGTATGAGCTGTCAGGTTCACTCCCATCCCCGTTTGGACCACTTCCCGACTTAGGAAATTCGCCAAATTCGGCCTGAACTTATACAACAGTCCCCCCTCGAAGGCGTGACAGTCGGTAGAACCGCCGGATCAAATCCGGCTGAGCTACCCGGCTTGGAAGCCCCAAAGTCGGTATGAGCTGTCAGGTTCACTCCCATCCCCGTTTGGACCACTTCCCGACTTAGGAAATTCACCAAATTCGGCCTGAACTCAGAGGACAGGCCCCCCTCGAAGGCGTGACAGTCGGCAGAACCGCCGGGACAAATCCGGCTGAGCTACCCGGCTTGGAAGCCTCAAAGTCGGTATGAGCTGTCAGGTTCACTCCCATCCCCGTTTGGACCACTTCCCGACTTAGGAAATTCACCAAATTCGGCCTGAACTCAGAGGACAGGCCCCCCTCGAAGGCGTGAAGTCGGCAGAACCGCCGGATCAAATCCGGCTGTGCTACCCGGCCCCCGAAGCCTCAAAGTCGGTATGAGCTGTCAGGTTCACTCCCATCCCCGTTTGGACCACTTCCCGACTTAGGAAATTCACCAAATTCGGCCTGAACTTAGAGGACAGTCCCCCCTCGAAGGCGTGACAGTCGGCGGAACCGCCGGATCAAATCCGGCTGAGCTACCCGGCTTGGAAGCCCCAAAGTCGGTATGAGCTGTCAGGTTCACTCCCATCCCCGTTTGGACCACTTCCCGACTTAGGAAATTCACCAAATTCGGCCCGAACTCAGAGGGCAGGCCCCCCTCGAAGGCCAGGCAGTCGGCAGAACCGCCGGATCAAATCCGGCTGAGCTACCCGGCGCCGAAGCCTCAAAGTCGGTATGAGCAGTCAGGTCCACTCCCATCCCAGTTTGGGCCACTTCCCGACTTAGGAAATTCACCAAATTTCGGCCTGAACTCAGAGGACAGGCCCCCTCGAAGGCGTGGAAGTCGGCAGAATCGCCGGATCAAATCCGGCTGAGCTACCCGGCCCCGAAGCCCCAAAGTCGGTATGAGCTGTCAGGTTCACTCCCATCCCCGTTTGGACCACTTCCCGACTTAGGAAATTCACCAAATTCGGCCTGAACTCAGAGGACAGTCCCCCCTCGAAGGCGTGACAGTCGGCAGAATCGCCGGGTCAAATCCGGCTGAGCTACCCGGCCCCGAAGCCTCAAAGTCGGTATGAGCTGTCAGGTTCACTCCCATCCCCGTTTGGACCACTTCCCGACTTAGGAAATTCGCCAAATTCGGCCTGAACTCAGAGGACAGTCCCCGCCTCGAAGGCGTGACAGTCGGTAGAACCGCCGGATCAAATCCGGCTGAGCTACCCGGCTTGGAAGCCTCAAAGTCGGTATGAGCTGTCAGGTTCACTCCCATCCCCGTTTGGACCACTTCCCGACTTAGGAAATTCGCCAAATTCGGCCTGAACTTATACAACAGTCCCCCCTCGAAGGCGTGACAGTCGGTAGAACCGCCGGATCAAATCCGGCTGAGCTACCCGGCTTGGAAGCCCCAAAGTCGGTATGAGCTGTCAGGTTCACTCCCATCCCCGTTTGGACCACTTCCCGACTTAGGAAATTCACCAAATTCGGCCTGAACTCAGAGGACAGGCCCCCCTCGAAGGCGTAGAAGTCGGCAGAACCGCCGGATCAAATCCGGCTGAGCTACCCGGCCCCGAAGCCTCAAAGTCGGTATGAGCAGTCAGGTTCAGTCCCATCCCAGTTTGGGCCATTTCCCGACTTAGGAAATTCGCCAAATTCGGCCTGAACTTATACAACAGTCCCCCCTCGAAGGCGTGACAGTCGGTAGAACCGCCGGGTCAAATCCGGCTGAGCTACCCGATTTGGAAGCCTTCAAGACAAAACCCATCCGGCAATGCCACTCAAAAAGGGCCCAAATTCAGAAACACCCCCTTCAAAAGGTACCACTTCCTCGGAGACACTACCGGGACACGCTCCGCTCGGCGAAAATTAAGCCCCCACCACTAACTGAAGCCAACCGCAGCCCCAACTTCAACGGAGAAATCAGTAACCAATTCAAAAATGCACTTGGTTACTGACTTCTACTGACTCAAAAATATTCTAAGTGTCGCTGGTTACTGATTTGTACTGACTAAAAAATATTTTAAGTGTCGCTGGTTACTGATTTGTACTGACTGAAAAATATTCTAAGTGTCAGTGGTTACTGATTTGTACTGCTTCAAAAATATTCTAAGTGTCAGTGGTTACTGATTTGTACTGACTGAAAAATTTTCTAACCGCCGGGTCAAATCCGGCCGGGCCAGCCGGCTTGGAAGCCTCAAGGTCGGTATGAGCTGTCAGATTCAACCCCATCACCATTTGGACCACTTCCCGACATAGGAAATTCACCAAATTCGGCCTGAACTCAGAGGGCAGGCCCCCCTCGAAGGCCAGGCATTCGGCAGAACCGCCGGGACAAATACGACTGTGCTACCCGGCCCCGAAGCCTCAAAGTCGGTATGAGCAGTTAGGTTCACTCCCAACCCCGTTTGGACCACGTCCCGACTTAGGAAATTCACCAAATTCGGCCTGAACTTAGACAACAGTCCCCCCTCGAAGGCGTGACAGTCGGCGGAACCGCCGGATCAAATCCGGCTGAGCTACCCGTCTTGGAAGCCCCAAAGTCGGTATGAGCTGTCAGGTTCACTCCCATCCCCGTTTGGACCACTTCCCGACTTAGGAAATTCACCAAATTCGGCCCGAACTTAGAGGAGAGTCCCCCCTCGAAGGCGTGACAGTCGGCGGAACCGCCGGATCAAATCCGGCTGAGCTACCCGGCTTGGAAGCCCCAAAGTCGGTATGAGCTGTCAGGTCCACTCCCATCCCCGTTTGGACCACTTCCCAACATAGGAAATTCACCAAATTCGGCCTGAACTCAGAGGGCAGGCCCCCCTCGAAGGCCAGGCATTCGGCAGAACCGCCGGGTCAAATCCGACTGTGCTACCCGGCCCCGAAGCCTCAAAGTCGGTATGAGCAGTCAGGTTCAGTCCCATCCCAGTTTGGGCCATTTCCCGACTTAGGAAATTCACCAAATTCGGCCTGAACTCAGAGGACAGCCCCCCCTCGAAGGCGTGGAAGTCGGCAGAATCGCCGGGTCAAATCCGGCTGAGCTACCCGGCCCCGAAGCCTCAAAGTCGGTAAGAGCTGTCAGGTTCACTCCCATCCCCGTTTGGACCACTTCCCGACTTAGGAAATTCACCAAATTCGGCCGGAACTCAGAGGACAGTCCCCCCTCGAAGGCGTGACAGTCGGCGGAATCGCCGGGTCAGATCCGGCTGGGTTACCCGGCTTGGAAGCCTCAAAGTCGGTATGAGCTGTCAGGTGCACTCCCATCCCCGTTTGGACCACTTCCCGACTTAGGAAATTAACCAAATTCGGCCTGAACTCAGAGGACAGTCCCCGCTCGAAGGCGTGGAAGTCGGCAGAATCGCCGGGTCAAATCCGGCTGAGCTACCCGCACCCGAAGCCTCAAAGTCGGTATGAGCTGTCAGGTTCACTCCCATCCCCGTTTGGACCACTTCCCGACTTAGGAAATTCGCCAAATTCGGCCTGAACTTATACAACAGTCCCCCCTCGAAGGCGTGACAGTCGGTAGAACCGCCGGATCAAATCCGGCTGAGCTACCCGGCTTGGAAGCCCCAAAGTCGGTATGAGCTGTCAGGTTCACTCCCATCCCCGTTTGGACCACTTCCCGACTTAGGAAATTCGCCAAATTCGGCCTGAACTTAGACAACAGTCCCCCCTCGAAGGCGTGACAGTCGGTAGAACCGCCGGATCAAATCCGGCTGAGCTACCCGGCTTGGAAGCCCCAAAGTCGGTATGAGCTGTCAGGTTCACTCCCATCCCCGTTTGGACCACTTCCCGACTTAGGAAATTCACCAAATTCGGCCTGAACTCAGAGGACAGTCCCCCCTCGAAGGCGTGACAGTCGGCAGAACCGCCGGATCAAATCCGGCTGAGCTACCCGGCCCCGAAGCCTCAAAGTCGGTATGAGCTGTCAGGTTCACTCCCATCCCCGTTTGGACCACTTCCCGACTTAGGAAATTCACCAAATTCGGCCTGAACTCAGAGGACAGTCCCCCCTCGAAGGCGTGGACAGTCGGCAGAACCGCCGGGTCAAATCCGGCTGAGCTACCCGGACCCGAAGCCTCAAAGTCGGTATGAGCTGTCAGGTTCCACTCCCATCCCCGTTTGGACCACTTCCCGACTTAGGAAATTCACCAAATTCGGCCTGAACTCAGAGACAGTCCCCCCTCGAAGGCGTGACAGTCGGAGGAACCGCCGGATCAAATCCGGCTGAGCTACCCGGCCTCGAAGCCCCAAAGTCGGTATGAGCTGTCAGGTTCACTCCCATCCCCGTTTGGACCACTTCCCGACTTAGGAAATTCACCAAATTCGGCCTGAACTCAGAGACAGTCCCCCCTCGAAGGCGTGCAGTCGGCAGAACCGCCGGATCAAATCCGGCTGAGCTACCCGCACCCGAAGCCTCAAAGTCGGTATGAGCTGTCAGGTTCGCTCCCATCCCCGTTTGGACCACTTCCCGACTTAGGAAATTCACCAAATTCGGCCTGAACTCAGAGGACAGCCCCCCCTCGAAGGCGTGAAGTCGGCAGAACCGCCGGGTCAAATCCGGCTGAGCTACCCGGCCCCGAAGCCTCAAAGTCGGTATGAGCTGTCAGGTTCACTCCCATCCCCGTTTGGACCACTTCCCGACTTAGGAAATTCACCAAATTCGGCCTGAACTCAGAGGACAGTCCCCCCTCGAAGGCGTGACAGTCGGCGGAATCGCCGGATCAGATCCGGCTGAGCTACCCGGCTTGGAAGCCTCAAAGTCGGTATGAGCTGTCAGGTTCACTCCCATCCCCGTTTGGACCACTTCCCGACTTAGGAAATTCACCAAATTCGGCCTGAACTCAGAGGACAGTCCCCGCTCGAAGGCGTGGAAGTCGGCAGAATCGCCGGGTCAAATCCGGCTGAGCTACCCGCACCCGAAGCCTCAAAGTCGGTATGAGCTGTCAGGTTCACTCCCATCCCCGTTTGGACCACTTCCCGACTTAGGAAATTCGCCAAATTCGGCCTGAACTTATACAACAGTCCCCCCTCGAAGGCGTGACAGTCGGTAGAACCGCCGGATCAAATCCGGCTGAGCTACCCGGCTTGGAAGCCCCAAAGTCGGTATGAGCTGTCAGGTTCACTCCCATCCCCGTTTGGACCACTTCCCGACTTAGGAAATTCGCCAAATTCGGCCTGAACTCAGAGGCAGTCCCCCCTCGAAGGCGTGTCAGTCGGCAGAACCGCCGGGTCAAATCCGACTGTGCTACCCGGCTCCGAAGCCTCAAAGTCGGTATGAGCAGTCAGGTTCACTCCCATCCCCGTTTGGACCACTTCCCGACTTAGGAAATTCACCAAATTCGGCCTGAACTCAGAGGACAGTCCCCCCTCGAAGGCGTGAAGTCGGCAGAACCGCCGGATCAAATCCGGCTGAGCTACCCGGCTCGAAGCCTCAAAGTCGGTATGAGCTGTCAGGTTCACTCCCATCCCCGTTTGGACCACTTCCCGACTTAGGAAATTCACCAAATTCGGCCTGAACTCAGAGGACAGTCCCCCCTCGAAGGCGTGACAGTCGGCGGAACCGCCGGATCAAATCCGGCTGAGCTACCCGGCTTGGAAGCCCCAAAGTCGGTATGAGCTGTCAGGTTCACTCCCATCCCCGTTTGGACCACTTCCCGACTTAGGAAATTCACCAAATTCGGCCTGAACTCAGAGACAGTCCCCCCTCGAAGGCGTGAGAGTCGGCAGAATCGCCGGGTCAAATCCGGCTGAGCTACCCGGCCCGGAAGCCTCAAAGTCGGTATGAGCTGTCAGGTTCACTCCCATCCCCGTTTGGACCACTTCCCGACTTAGGAAATTCGCCAAATTCGGCCTGAACTTATACAACAGTCCCCCCTCGAAGGCGTGACAGTCGGTAGAACCGCCGGATCAAATCCGGCTGAGCTACCCGGCTTGGAAGCCCCAAAGTCGGTATGAGCTGTCAGGTTCACTCCCATCCCCGTTTGGACCACTTCCCGACTTAGGAAATTCGCCAAATTCGGCCTGAACTTATACAACAGTCCCCCCTCGAAGGCGTGACAGTCGGTAGAACCGCCGGATCAAATCCGGCTGAGCTACCCGGCTTGGAAGCCCCAAAGTCGGTATGAGCTGTCAGGTTCACTCCCATCCCCGTTTGGACCACTTCCCGACTTAGGAAATTCACCAAATTCGGCCTGAACTCAGAGGACAGGCCCCCCTCGAAGGCGTAGAAGTCGGCAGAACCGCCGGATCAAATCCGGCTGAGCTACCCGGCCCCGAAGCCTCAAAGTCGGTATGAGCAGTCAGGTTCAGTCCCATCCCAGTTTGGGCCATTTCCCGACTTAGGAAATTCGCCAAATTCGGCCTGAACTTATACAACAGTCCCCCCTCGAAGGCGTGACAGTCGGTAGAACCGCCGGGTCAAATCCGGCTGAGCTACCCGATTTGGAAGCCTTCAAGACAAAACCCATCCGGCAATGCCACTCAAAAAGGGCCCAAATTCAGAAACACCCCCTTCAAAAGGTACCACTTCCTCGGAGACACTACCGGGACACGCTCCGCTCGGCGAAAATTAAGCCCCCACCACTAACTGAAGCCAACCGCAGCCCCAACTTCAACGGAGAAATCAGTAACCAATTCAAAAATGCACTTGGTTACTGACTTCTACTGACTCAAAAATATTCTAAGTGTCGCTGGTTACTGATTTGTACTGACTAAAAAATATTTTAAGTGTCGCTGGTTACTGATTTGTACTGACTGAAAAATATTCTAAGTGTCAGTGGTTACTGATTTGTACTGCTTCAAAAATATTCTAAGTGTCAGTGGTTACTGATTTGTACTGACTGAAAAATTTTCTAACCGCCGGGTCAAATCCGGCCGGGCCAGCCGGCTTGGAAGCCTCAAGGTCGGTATGAGCTGTCAGATTCAACCCCATCACCATTTGGACCACTTCCCGACATAGGAAATTCACCAAATTCGGCCTGAACTCAGAGGGCAGGCCCCCCTCGAAGGCCAGGCATTCGGCAGAACCGCCGGGACAAATACGACTGTGCTACCCGGCCCCGAAGCCTCAAAGTCGGTATGAGCAGTTAGGTTCACTCCCAACCCCGTTTGGACCACGTCCCGACTTAGGAAATTCACCAAATTCGGCCTGAACTTAGACAACAGTCCCCCCTCGAAGGCGTGACAGTCGGCGGAACCGCCGGATCAAATCCGGCTGAGCTACCCGTCTTGGAAGCCCCAAAGTCGGTATGAGCTGTCAGGTTCACTCCCATCCCCGTTTGGACCACTTCCCGACTTAGGAAATTCACCAAATTCGGCCCGAACTTAGAGGAGAGTCCCCCCTCGAAGGCGTGACAGTCGGCGGAACCGCCGGATCAAATCCGGCTGAGCTACCCGGCTTGGAAGCCCCAAAGTCGGTATGAGCTGTCAGGTCCACTCCCATCCCCGTTTGGACCACTTCCCAACATAGGAAATTCACCAAATTCGGCCTGAACTCAGAGGGCAGGCCCCCCTCGAAGGCCAGGCATTCGGCAGAACCGCCGGGTCAAATCCGACTGTGCTACCCGGCCCCGAAGCCTCAAAGTCGGTATGAGCAGTCAGGTTCAGTCCCATCCCAGTTTGGGCCATTTCCCGACTTAGGAAATTCACCAAATTCGGCCTGAACTCAGAGGACAGCCCCCCCTCGAAGGCGTGGAAGTCGGCAGAATCGCCGGGTCAAATCCGGCTGAGCTACCCGGCCCCGAAGCCTCAAAGTCGGTAAGAGCTGTCAGGTTCACTCCCATCCCCGTTTGGACCACTTCCCGACTTAGGAAATTCACCAAATTCGGCCGGAACTCAGAGGACAGTCCCCCCTCGAAGGCGTGACAGTCGGCGGAATCGCCGGGTCAGATCCGGCTGAGTTACCCGGCTTGGAAGCCTCAAAGTCGGTATGAGCTGTCAGGTGCACTCCCATCCCCGTTTGGACCACTTCCCGACTTAGGAAATTCACCAAATTCGGCCTGAACTCAGAGGACAGTCCCCGCTCGAAGGCGTGGAAGTCGGCAGAATCGCCGGGTCAAATCCGGCTGAGCTACCCGCACCCGAAGCCTCAAAGTCGGTATGAGCTGTCAGGTTCACTCCCATCCCCGTTTGGACCACTTCCCGACTTAGGAAATTCGCCAAATTCGGCCTGAACTTATACAACAGTCCCCCCTCGAAGGCGTGACAGTCGGTAGAACCGCCGGATCAAATCCGGCTGAGCTACCCGGCTTGGAAGCCCCAAAGTCGGTATGAGCTGTCAGGTTCACTCCCATCCCCGTTTGGACCACTTCCCGACTTAGGAAATTCACCAAATTCGGCCTGAACTCAGAGGACAGTCCCCCCTCGAAGGCGTGACAGTCGGCAGAACCGCCGGATCAAATCCGGCTGAGCTACCCGGCTTGGAAGCCCCAAAGTCGGTATGAGCTGTCAGGTTCACTCCCATCCCCGTTTGGACCACTTCCCGACTTAGGAAATTCACCAAATTCGGCCTGAACTCAGAGGACAGTCCCCCCTCGAAGGCGTGGACAGTCGGCAGAACCGCCGGATCAAATCCGGCTGAGCTACCCGGCCCCGAAGCCTCAAAGTCGGTATGAGCTGTCAGGTTCACTCCCATCCCCGTTTGGACCACTTCCCGACTTAGGAAATTCGCCAAATTCGGCCTGAACTCAGAGGACAGTCCCCCCTCGAAGGCGTGACAGTCGGTAGAATCGCCGGGTCAAATCCGGCTGAGCTACCCGGCTTGGAAGCCCCAAAGTCGGTATGAGCTGTCAGGTTCACTCCCATCCCCGTTTGGACCACTTCCCGACTTAGGAAATTCACCAAATTCGGCCTGAACTCAGAGGACAGTCCCCCCTCGAAGGCGTGACAGTCGGGAGAACCGCCGGATCAAATCCGGCTGAGCTACCCGGCCCCGAAGCCTCAAAGTCGGTATGAGCTGTCAGGTTCACTCCCATCCCCGTTTGGACCACTTCCCGACTTAGGAAATTCACCAAATTCGGCCTGAACTCAGAGGACAGTCCCCCCTCGAAGGCGTGAAGTCGGCAGAACCGCCGGATCAAATCCGGCTGAGCTACCCGCACCCGAAGCCTCAAAGTCGGTATGAGCTGTCAGGTTCACTCCCATCCCCGTTTGGACCACTTCCCGACTTAGGAAATTCGCCAAATTCGGCCTGAACTTATACAACAGTCCCCCCTCGAAGGCGTGACAGTCGGTAGAACCGCCGGATCAAATCCGGCTGAGCTACCCGGCTTGGAAGCCCCAAAGTCGGTATGAGCTGTCAGGTTCACTCCCATCCCCGTTTGGACCACTTCCCGACTTAGGAAATTCGCCAAATTCGGCCTGAACTCAGAGGACAGTCCCCCCTCGAAGGCGTGACAGTCGGTAGAACCGCCGGATCAAATCCGGCTGAGCTACCCGGCTTGAAGCCTCAAAGTCGGTATGAGCTGTCAGGTTCACTCCCATCCCCGTTTGGACCACTTCCCGACTTAGGAAATTCACCAAATTCGGCCTGAACTCAGAGGACAGGCCCCCCTCGAAGGCGTGACAGTCGGCAGAACCGCCGGGTCAAATCCGGCTGAGCTACCCGGCTTGAAGCCTCAAAGTCGGTATGAGCTGTCAGGTTCACTCCCAACCCCGTTTGGACCACTTCCCGACTTAGGAAATTCACCAAATTCGGCCTGAACACAGAGGACAGTCCCCCCTCGAAGGCGTGACAGTCGGCGGAACCGCCGGATCAAATCCGGCTGAGCTACCCGGCTTGGAAGCCCCAAAGTCGGTATGAGCTGTCAGGTTCACTCCCATCCCCGTTTGGACCACTTCCCGACTTAGGAAATTCACCAAATTCGGCCTGAACTCAGAGGACAGGCCCCCCTCGAAGGCGTGAAGTCGGCAGAACCGCCGGATCAAATCCGGCTGAGCTACCCGACCCCGAAGCCTCAAAGTCGGTATGAGCTGTCAGGTTCACTCCCATCCCCGTTTGGACCACTTCCCGACTTAGGAAATTCACCAAATTCGGCCGGAACTCAGACAACAGTCCCCCCTCGAAGGCGTGACAGTCGGTAGAACCGCCGGATCAAATCCGGCTGAGCTACCCGGCTTGGAAGCCCCAAAGTCGGTATGAGCTGTCAGGTTCACTCCCATCCCCGTTTGGACCACTTCCCGACTTAGGAAATTCACCAAATTCGGCCTGAACTCAGAGGACAGTCCCCCCTCGAAGGCGTGGCAGTCGGCAGAATCGCCGGGTCAAATCCGGCTGAGCTACCCGGCCCCGAAGCCTCAAAGTCGGTATGAGCTGTCAGGTTCACTCCCATCCCAGTTTGGACCACTTCCCGACTTAGGAAATTCGCCAAATTCGGCCTGAACTCAGAGACAGTCCCCCCTCGAAGGCGTGACAGTCGGTAGAACCGCCGGATCAAATCCGGCTGAGCTACCCGGCTTGGAAGCCTCAAAGTCGGTAAGAGCTGTCAGGTTCACTCCCATCCCCGTTTGGACCACTTCCCGACTTAGGAAATTC
This sequence comes from Hemiscyllium ocellatum, assembly GCF_020745735.1. NCBI lineage: Eukaryota > Metazoa > Chordata > Chondrichthyes > Orectolobiformes > Hemiscylliidae > Hemiscyllium > Hemiscyllium ocellatum. The sequence goes on along the minus strand of NW_026868518.1, from coordinate 3,090 downwards.
GCCAAATTCGGCCTGAACTTATACAACAGTCCCCCCTCGAAGGCGTGACAGTCGGTAGAACCGCCGGATCAAATCCGGCTGAGCTACCCGGCTTGGAAGCCCCAAAGTCGGTATGAGCTGTCAGGTTCACTCCCATCCCCGTTTGGACCACTTCCCGACTTAGGAAATTCACCAAATTCGGCCTGAACTCAGAGGACAGGCCCCCCTCGAAGGCGTAGAAGTCGGCAGAACCGCCGGATCAAATCCGGCTGAGCTACCCGGCCCCGAAGCCTCAAAGTCGGTATGAGCAGTCAGGTTCAGTCCCATCCCAGTTTGGGCCATTTCCCGACTTAGGAAATTCGCCAAATTCGGCCTGAACTTATACAACAGTCCCCCCTCGAAGGCGTGACAGTCGGTAGAACCGCCGGGTCAAATCCGGCTGAGCTACCCGATTTGGAAGCCTTCAAGACAAAACCCATCCGGCAATGCCACTCAAAAAGGGCCCAAATTCAGAAACACCCCCTTCAAAAGGTACCACTTCCTCGGAGACACTACCGGGACACGCTCCGCTCGGCGAAAATTAAGCCCCCACCACTAACTGAAGCCAACCGCAGCCCCAACTTCAACGGAGAAATCAGTAACCAATTCAAAAATGCACTTGGTTACTGACTTCTACTGACTCAAAAATATTCTAAGTGTCGCTGGTTACTGATTTGTACTGACTAAAAAATATTTTAAGTGTCGCTGGTTACTGATTTGTACTGACTGAAAAATATTCTAAGTGTCAGTGGTTACTGATTTGTACTGCTTCAAAAATATTCTAAGTGTCAGTGGTTACTGATTTGTACTGACTGAAAAATTTTCTAACCGCCGGGTCAAATCCGGCCGGGCCAGCCGGCTTGGAAGCCTCAAGGTCGGTATGAGCTGTCAGATTCAACCCCATCACCATTTGGACCACTTCCCGACATAGGAAATTCACCAAATTCGGCCTGAACTCAGAGGGCAGGCCCCCCTCGAAGGCCAGGCATTCGGCAGAACCGCCGGGACAAATACGACTGTGCTACCCGGCCCCGAAGCCTCAAAGTCGGTATGAGCAGTTAGGTTCACTCCCAACCCCGTTTGGACCACGTCCCGACTTAGGAAATTCACCAAATTCGGCCTGAACTTAGACAACAGTCCCCCCTCGAAGGCGTGACAGTCGGCGGAACCGCCGGATCAAATCCGGCTGAGCTACCCGTCTTGGAAGCCCCAAAGTCGGTATGAGCTGTCAGGTTCACTCCCATCCCCGTTTGGACCACTTCCCGACTTAGGAAATTCACCAAATTCGGCCCGAACTTAGAGGAGAGTCCCCCCTCGAAGGCGTGACAGTCGGCGGAACCGCCGGATCAAATCCGGCTGAGCTACCCGGCTTGGAAGCCCCAAAGTCGGTATGAGCTGTCAGGTCCACTCCCATCCCCGTTTGGACCACTTCCCAACATAGGAAATTCACCAAATTCGGCCTGAACTCAGAGGGCAGGCCCCCCTCGAAGGCCAGGCATTCGGCAGAACCGCCGGGTCAAATCCGACTGTGCTACCCGGCCCCGAAGCCTCAAAGTCGGTATGAGCAGTCAGGTTCAGTCCCATCCCAGTTTGGGCCATTTCCCGACTTAGGAAATTCACCAAATTCGGCCTGAACTCAGAGGACAGCCCCCCCTCGAAGGCGTGGAAGTCGGCAGAATCGCCGGGTCAAATCCGGCTGAGCTACCCGGCCCCGAAGCCTCAAAGTCGGTAAGAGCTGTCAGGTTCACTCCCATCCCCGTTTGGACCACTTCCCGACTTAGGAAATTCACCAAATTCGGCCTGAACTCAGAGGACAGTCCCCCCTCGAAGGCGTGGACAGTCGGCAGAACCGCCGGATCAAATCCGGCTGAGCTACCCGGCACCGAAGCCTCAAAGTCGGTATGAGCTGTCAGGTTCACTCCCATCCCCGTTTGGACCACTTCCCGACATAGGAAATTCACCAAATTCGGCCTGAACTCAGAGGACAGTCCCCCCTCGAAGGCGTGGCAGTCGGCAGAATCGCCGGGTCAAATCCGGCTGAGCTACCCGCCCCCGAAGCCTCAAAGTCGGTATGAGCTGTCAGGTTCACTCCCATCCCCGTTTGGACCACTTCCCGACTTAGGAAATTCGCCAAATTCGGCCTGAACTCAGAGACAGTCCCCCCTCGAAGGCGTGACAGTCGGTAGAACCGCCGGATCAAATCCGGCTGAGCTACCCGGCTTGGAAGCCCCAAAGTCGGTATGAGCAGTCAGGTTCACTCCCATCCCCGTTTGGACCACTTCCCGACTTAGGAAATTCGCCAAATTCGGCCTGAACTCAGAGACAGTCCCCCCTCGAAGGCGTGACAGTCGGAGAATCCGCCGGATCAAATCCGGCTGAGCTACCCGGCACCGAAGCCCCAAAGTCGGTATGAGCTGTCAGGTTCACTCCCATCCCCGTTTGGACCACTTCCCGACTTAGGAAATTCGCCAAATTCGGCCTGAACTTATACGACAGGCCCCCCTCGAAGGCGTGACAGTCGGTAGAACCGCCGGATCAAATCCGGCTGTGCTACCCGGCCCCGAAGCCTCAAAGTCGGTATGAGCAGTCAGGTTCAGTCCAATCCCAGTTTGGACCACTTCCCGACTTAGGAAATTCACCAAATTCGGCCTGAACTCAGAGGACAGTCCCCCCTCGAAGGCGTGGACAGTCGGCAGAATCGCCGGGTCAACTCCGGCTGAGCTACCCGGCCCCGAAGCCTCAAAGTCGGTATGAGCTGTCAGGTTCAATCCCATCCCCGTTTGGACCACTTCCCGACTTAGGAAATTCACCAAATTCGGCCGGAACTCAGAGGACAGACCCCCCTCGAAGGCGTGACAGTCGGCGGAACCGCCCGATCAAATCCGGCTGGGTTACCCGGCTTGGAAGCCCCAAAGTCGGTACGAGCTGTCAGGTCCACTCCCATCCCCGTTTGGACCACTTCCCGACTTAGGAATTCACCAAATTCGGCCTGAACTCAGAGGACAGTCCCCCCTCGAAGGCCTGACAGTCGGCAGAATCGCCGGGTCAAATCCGGCTGAGCTACCCGGCCCC
>NW_026868517.1:12500-17500 GCF_020745735.1 Hemiscyllium ocellatum | reverse complement strand
GGTTAGGGTTAGGGTTAGGGTTAGGGTTAGGGTTAGGGTTAGGGTTAGGGTTAGGGTTAGGGTTAGGGTTAGGGTTAGGGTTAGGGTTAGGGTTAGGGTTAGGGTTAGGGTTAGGGTTAGGGTTAGGGTTAGGGTTAGGGTTAGGGTTAGGGTTAGGGTTAGGGTTAGGGTTAGGGTTAGGGTTAGGGTTAGGGTTAGGGTTAGGGTTAGGGTTAGGGTTAGGGTTAGGGTTAGGGTTAGGGTTAGGGTTAGGGTTAGGGTTAGGGTTAGGGTTAGGGTTAGGGTTAGGGTTAGGGTTAGGGTTAGGGTTAGGGTTAGGGTTAGGGTTAGGGTTAGGGTTAGGGTTAGGGTTAGGGTTAGGGTTAGGGTTAGGGTTAGGGTTAGGGTTAGGGTTAGGGTTAGGGTTAGGGTTAGGGTTAGGGTTAGGGTTAGGGTTAGGGTTAGGGTTAGGGTTAGGGTTAGGGTTAGGGTTAGGGTTAGGGTTAGGGTTAGGGTTAGGGTTAGGGTTAGGGTTAGGGTTAGGGTTAGGGTTAGGGTTAGGGTTAGGGTTAGGGTTAGGGTTAGGGTTAGGGTTAGGGTTAGGGTTAGGGTTAGGGTTAGGGTTAGGGTTAGGGTTAGGGTTAGGGTTAGGGTTAGGGTTAGGGTTAGGGTTAGGGTTAGGGTTAGGGTTAGGGTTAGGGTTAGGGTTAGGGTTAGGGTTAGGGTTAGGGTTAGGGTTAGGGTTAGGGTTAGGGTTAGGGTTAGGGTTAGGGTTAGGGTTAGGGTTAGGGTTAGGGTTAGGGTTAGGGTTAGGGTTAGGGTTAGGGTTAGGGTTAGGGTTAGGGTTAGGGTTAGGGTTAGGGTTAGGGTTAGGGTTAGGGTTAGGGTTAGGGTTAGGGTTAGGGTTAGGGTTAGGGTTAGGGTTAGGGTTAGGGTTTTTTAGGGTTAGGGTTAGGGTTAGGGTTAGGGTTAGGGTTAGGGTTAGGGTTAGGGTTAGGGTTAGGGTTAGGGTTAGGGTTAGGGTTAGGGTTAGGGTTAGGGTTAGGGTTAGGGTTAGGGTTAGGGTTAGGGTTAGGGTTAGGGTTAGGGTTAGGGTTAGGGTTAGGGTTAGGGTTAGGGTTAGGGTTAGGGTTAGGGTTAGGGTTAGGGTTAGGGTTAGGGTTAGGGTTAGGGTTAGGGTTAGGGTTAGGGTTAGGGTTTTAGGGTTAGGGTTAGGGTTAGGGTTAGGGTTAGGGTTAGGGTTAGGGTTAGGGTTAGGGTTGGTTAGGGTTAGGGTTAGGGTTAGGGTTAGGGTTAGGGTTAGGGTTAGGGTTAGGGTTAGGGTTAGGGTTAGGGTTAGGGTTAGGGTTAGGGTTAGGGTTAGGGTTAGGGTTAGGGTTAGGGTTAGGGTTAGGGTTAGGGTTAGGGTTAGGGTTAGGGTTAGGGTTAGGGTTAGGGTTAGGGTTAGGGTTAGGGTTAGGGTTAGGGTTAGGGTTAGGGTTAGGGTTAGGGTTAGGGTTAGGGTTAGGGTTAGGGTTAGGGTTAGGGTTAGGGTTAGGGTTAGGGTTAGGGTTAGGGTTAGGGTTAGGGTTAGGGTTAGGGTTAGGGTTAGGGTTAGGGTTAGGGTTAGGGTTAGGGTTAGGGTTAGGGTTAGGGTTAGGGTTAGGGTTAGGGTTAGGGTTAGGGTTAGGGTTAGGGTTAGGGTTAGGGTTAGGGTTAGGGTTAGGGTTAGGGTTAGGGTTAGGGTTAGGGTTAGGGTTAGGGTTAGGGTTAGGGTTAGGGTTAGGGTTAGGGTTAGGGTTAGGGTTAGGGTTAGGGTTAGGGTTAGGGTTAGGGTTAGGGTTAGGGTTAGGGTTAGGGTAGGGTTAGGGTTAGGGTTAGGGTTAGGGTTAGGGTTAGGGTTAGGGTTAGGGTTAGGGTTAGGGTTAGGGTTAGGGTTAGGGTTAGGGTTAGGGTTAGGGTTAGGGTTAGGGTTAGGGTTAGGGTTAGGGTTAGGGTTAGGGTTAGGGTTAGGGTTAGGGTTAGGGTTAGGGTTAGGGTTAGGGTTAGGGTTAGGGTTAGGGTTAGGGTTAGGGTTAGGTTAGGGTTTAGGGTTAGGGTTAGGGTTAGGGTTAGGGTTAGGGTTAGGGTTAGGGTTAGGGTTAGGGTTAGGGTTAGGGTTAGGGTTAGGGTTAGGGTTAGGGTTAGGGTTAGGGTTAGGGTTAGGGTTAGGGTTTAGGGTTAGGGTTAGGGTTAGGGTTAGGGTTAGGGTTAGGGTTAGGGTTAGGGTTAGGGTTTAGGGTTAGGGTTAGGGTTAGGGTTAGGGTTAGGGTTAGGGTTAGGGTTAGGGTTAGGGTTAGGGTTAGGGTTAGGGTTAGGGTTAGGGTTTAGGGTTAGGGTTAGGGTTAGGGTTAGGGTTAGGGTTAGGGTTAGGGTTAGGGTTAGGGTTAGGGTTAGGGTTAGGGTTAGGGTTAGGGTTAGGGTTAGGGTTAGGGTTAGGGTTAGGGTTAGGGTTAGGGTTAGGGTTAGGGTTAGGGTTAGGGTTAGGGTTAGGGTTAGGGTTAGGGTTAGGGTTAGGGTTAGGGTTAGGGTTAGGGTTAGGGTTAGGGTTAGGGTTAGGGTTAGGGTTAGGGTTAGGGTTAGGGTTAGGGTTAGGGTTAGGGTTAGGGTTAGGGTTAGGGTTAGGGTTAGGGTTAGGGTTAGGGTTAGGGTTAGGGTTAGGGTTAGGGTTAGGGTTAGGGTTAGGGTTAGGGTTAGGGTTAGGGTTAGGGTTAGGGTTAGGGTTAGGGTTAGGGTTAGGGTTAGGGTTAGGGGGGGGTTAGGGGTTAGGGTTAGGGTTAGGGTTAGGGTTAGGGTTAGGGTTAGGGTTAGGGTTAGGGTTAGGGTTAGGGTTAGGGTTAGGGTTAGGGTTAGGGTTAGGGTTAGGGTTAGGGTTAGGGTTAGGGTTAGGGTTAGGGTTAGGTTAGGGTTAGGGTTAGGGTTAGGGTTAGGGTTAGGGTTAGGGTTAGGGTTAGGGTTAGGGTTAGGGTTAGGGTTAGGGTTAGGGTTAGGGTTAGGGTTAGGGTTAGGGTTAGGGTTAGGGTTAGGGTTAGGTTAGGGTTAGGGTTAGGGTTAGGGTTAGGGTTAGGGTTAGGGTTAGGGTTAGGGTTAGGGTTAGGGTTAGGGTTAGGGTTAGGGTTAGGGTTAGGGTTAGGGTTAGGGTTAGGGTTAGGGTTAGGGTTAGGGTTAGGGTTAGGGTTAGGGTTAGGGTTAGGGTTAGGGTTAGGGTTAGGGTTAGGGTTAGGGTTAGGGTTAGGGTTAGGGTTAGGGTTAGGAGGGTTAGGGTTAGGGTTAGGGTTAGGGTTAGGGTTAGGGTTAGGGTTAGGGTTAGGGTTAGGGTTAGGGTTAGGGTTAGGGTTAGGGTTAGGGTTAGGGTTAGGGTTAGGGTTAGGGTTAGGGTTAGGGTTAGGGTTAGGGTTAGGGTTAGGGTTAGGGTTAGGGTTAGGGTTAGGGTTAGGGTTAGGGTTAGGGTTAGGGTTAGGGTTAGGGTTAGGGTTAGGGTTAGGGTTAGGGTTAGGGTTAGGGTTAGGGTTAGGGTTAGGGTTAGGGTTAGGGTTAGGGTTAGGGTTAGGGTTAGGGTTAGGGTTAGGGTTAGGGTTAGGGTTAGGGTAGGGTTAGGGTTAGGGTTAGGGTTAGGGTTAGGGTTAGGGTTAGGGTTAGGGTTAGGGTTAGGGTTAGGGTTAGGGTTAGGGTTAGGGTTAGGGTTAGGGTTAGGGTTAGGGTTAGGGTTAGGGTTAGGGTTAGGGTTAGGGTTAGGGTTAGGGTTAGGGTTAGGGTTAGGGTTTAGGGTTAGGGTTAGGGTTAGGGTTAGGGTTAGGGTTAGGGTTAGGGTTAGGGTTAGGGTTAGGGTTAGGGTTAGGGTTAGGGTTAGGGTTAGGGTTAGGGTTAGGGTTAGGGTTAGGGTTAGGGTTAGGGTTAGGGTTAGGGTTAGGGTTAGGGTTAGGGTTAGGGTTAGGGTTAGGGTTAGGGTTAGGGTTAGGGTTAGGGTTAGGGTTAGGGTTAGGGTTAGGGTTTAGGGTTAGGGTTAGGGTTAGGGTTAGGGTTAGGGTTAGGGTTAGGGTTAGGGTTAGGGGTTAGGGTTAGGGTTAGGGTTAGGGTTAGGGTTAGGGTTAGGGTTAGGGTTAGGGTTAGGGTTAGGGTTTTTAGGGTTAGGGTTAGGGTTAGGGTTAGGGTTAGGGTTAGGGTTAGGGTTAGGGTTAGGGTTAGGGGTTAGGGTTAGGGGTTAGGGTTAGGGTTAGGGTTAGGGTTAGGGTTAGGGTTAGGGTTAGGGTTAGGGTTAGGGTTTAGGGTTAGGGTTAGGGTTAGGGTTAGGGTTAGGGTTAGGGTTAGGGTTAGGGTTAGGGTTAGGGTTAGGGTTAGGGTTAGGGTTAGGGTTAGGGTTAGGGTTAGGGTTAGGGTTAGGGTTAGGGTTAGGGTTAGGGTTAGGGTTAGGGTTAGGGTTAGGGTTAGGGTTAGGGTTAGGGTTTAGGGTTAGGGTTAGGGTTAGGGTTAGGGTTAGGGTTAGGGTTAGGGTTAGGGTTAGGGTTAGGGTTAGGGTTAGGGTTAGGGTTAGGGGTTAGGGTTAGGGTTAGGGTTAGGGTTAGGGTTAGGGTTAGGGTTAGGGTTAGGGTTAGGGTTAGGGTTAGGGTTAGGGTTAGGGGTTAGGGTTAGGGTTAGGGTTAGGGTTAGGGTTAGGGGTAGGGTTAGGGTTAGGGTTAGGGTTAGGGTTTAGGGTTAGGGTTAGGGTTAGGGTTAGGGTTAGGGTTAGGGTTAGGGTTAGGGTTAGGGTTAGGGTTAGGGTTAGGGTTAGGGTTAGGGTTAGGGTTAGGGTTAGGGTTAGGGTTAGGGTTAGGGTTAGGGTTAGGGTTAGGGTTAGGGTTAGGGTTAGGGTTAGGGTTAGGGTTAGGGTTAGGGGGTTTAGGGTTGGTTAGGGTTAGGGTTAGGGTTAGGGTTAGGGTTAGGGTTAGGGTTAGGGTTAGGGTTAGGGTTAGGGTTAGGGTTAGGGTTAGGGTTAGGGTTAGGGTTAGGGTTAGGGTTAGGGTTAG
>NW_026868516.1:0-39738 GCF_020745735.1 Hemiscyllium ocellatum | reverse complement strand
CGGGAGTGTGAGAGAGGGGAAGGTAGGGGAGGGGAGGGCCGGGAGGGCGAGAAAGGGGAGGGAAGGGGAGGGCGAGACAGGGGAGGGAAGGGGAGGGAGAGAGGGGAGGGAAGGGGAGGGCGAGAGAGGGGAGGGGAGGGGTGGGGAGAGGAGGGGAAGGGAGGGGGAAGAGTGTGGTGGGGAGGGCAGGGCAGGACCTTGGTGGACAAATCTCTGGATGTCTGAATATGTCAGCACAAGCAGACAGGGTGGGGAAGACACCTGAACTGAGAGCAGGAGGGGGACCCATATCCTGGTGGGGAGAGTTGCTGGAGCTGCTCGAGAGGATTTAAACTCATCTGGCAGGGGTGTGGGACCCCAAACAATCGTAAGGCCAGAAAGAAATTTGAGGTTGGTACAGATGTTCAAGAGAGCAATATAAATAGACAAGGCAGGCAAGAACATAGCAGGCAATGAGGGAAAATTGATGAATTAAACTGCATTTATTTCAATGCAAAGGGCCGGACAGATAAGGCAGATGAACCCAGAGCATGGATGGGAACATGGGACTGGGATGTTGTAGGTATTACAGAAACACAGCTGAGGGAGTGACAGGACCAGCAGCTCAATGTTCCAGGGGACAGATGCTGCAGGAAGGATAGAACAGGAGGCAAAACAGGGGGAGGGCTGGTGGTTTTGATTGGGGGGAAACTCCCAGCAGTACCTAGAGGGAGTATTCATGCAGGATCGCCCAGTTAAGCGATATTGGTGGAACTGAGAAATAGAAATTGGTCATCAGTTTGCTACGGTCGTACTACAGCAATAGGCAATGGGAGATGGAGGAGCAAATATGTCAGGAGATCTCAGATATCTGTTCGAATAATAGGGTTGTAACGGTAGGGGATCTTAACCTTTCCAAACCTGGACTGGGATTGCTACTGCATTAAGCATTTGGATGGAAGGAATTTGTTAAGTGTGTTCCAGAAACTCCCAGTCATTATGTCAATGGCCCAACTGGAGAATGGGGCTAAACCTGACCTCCCCTTGGGAAACAAGGTCGGGAACGGGACTGAGGTGTTAGTGGGGGAGCACTTTGGAAAGTCACCACAATTGTATTAGTTTGAAAATAGCGATGGAAAAGGCCTGGTCCACAAGTTCAAGTTATACATTGGAGCAAGATAGGATTAGACAGGAATTTTTAAAATAGATATGGGGAGGCTATTTGCAGGTAAAGTGAAGTCTGGCAAGTAGGAATATCTTAAAACCGAGATAAAAGGAGCGTTCAGCACCAACGTGTTCCTGTTAGTGTGCAGCTCAATGCTGACCGAATTAGGAAACACTGGCTGAGTTTCAAGGTAATGGTCAGGAAAAAGGGGGCACATGTCAGATATAACTGGCTGACTCAAGGGAATCCCCTCAGGAGCATCAGGGATGTAGAAATATGCTTAGCATTGAAATCAGGAATGCAAAAAGGGGACATGAGATAGCTTTGGCAGAGAAAGTTAAGGAGAACTGAAAGAGATTCTACAAGTGTATTAAGAGCAAAAGAAGAGCAAGGGACAAAACCAGTATTCTTAATGATCAATGAAGCCAACGATGTGTGGAATTACAAGATGCAAAACAAATATTTCACTTTGGAACTTACTGTGGATAAAGACTGGGGAGCTCAGGGAACTAAACAGTGTTTGGCCCGATTACTATTGGAATACTGTGTGCAATTCTGGTCTCAATTCCATGTTGTGGAACATGAAAGGGTTCAGAAAAAAATGTTGCCAGGGTTGGTAGGTTTGCGCTACAGGGAAAAGCTGAATAAGCTGGGGCTGAACTCACCTGAATATGGGAAGCTGAGAAGTTAACTGATAAAGGTGTTTAAAATCTTAATGATCATTGATAAGGTCAATAGACAAGGTCTTTTCCCCAGGCTGAGGGATTCACAACCGACAGGACATAGCTTTAAACTGCGAGAGGAACTTTTTAAAGGGACCTAAAGGACAATTGCTTCCTGCAGAGTGTATAGAATAAGCTGCCAGAGGAAATAGTGGAGGATGATAGAAATACATTTAAAAGGCATGTGGGTGGGTGTATGAGTAGGAAGGGTTTAGAGGGATATTGGAAAAATTCTGGCAAATGTGACTAGATACGTCATTCAGGAGTTTGTCCAAAGGATCTGTTTCTGTGCTATACATCTCAATGGCTCAATGTCTTGAAATAATTCCACATTATACAAGAGGAGGTGATGGAGGTTTTAAAACACAAAGGTAGGTAAATCCCAAGAACCTGATCAAATGTATCTCAGGACATTGTGGGAAGCTGGTGAAGAATTTGTAGGGCCCCTAGCAGAGATATTTGTACCATAGAGAGCTGCATGTGTTAGGATGATAGACCGGAGGATGGCATTGTGGACAGTGAAGAAGGTTTTCTGAGATTACAAAAGGCATCCTGATGAAATGTGTGAATGGCTGAAAAACTGTAGATGGAGTTCAATCTGAATAAATGTGAGGGAATGCGTTTGGTACAACAAACACGGGCAGACCTTCGGGAGTGTTGTTGAACTCAGGGTTCAGGTATATAATTGTTTGAAGTTTGCAACTCAGAGAGACAGGATGGTTAAAAAAAAATCTTGTTTGCCACACTTGCTATCATTGCTCAATCTTTTGGATACAGGAGTTGGGAAGTCGCATTGACATTATACAGGGCATTGGTGAGTCCACTTCTGGATTACTATGTCTAGTTCGGGTCACCCACTTATAGGAAGGATATTATTAAGCTGCAGAGGGTTCAGATGAGACTTACTGGGATGTGGCTGATTATGGAAGTTTTCAGTTATAAAGAAAGGCTGGATAGGTTGGCATTTTTTCATTGAAACTAAATGTTGACAGATGACATCATAGAAGTTTATAAAATAATGAGGGGGATAGATAGAGTTAATGGGAGTTGTCTTATCCCATGGACAGGGGAGTTTCAAGACAAAGCACTACATTCAGAGTGTTACAAGGGGACATAAATTTAAGGTGAAGGGTGGAAGGTATAGGGGAGATGTCAGGGGTGGGTTCTTTACTCAGAGTGGTGGGGGCATGGAATGCGCTGCCCGTGAGAGTGGTAGAGTCAGAATCATTGGCGACCTTTAAGCGGCATTTGGATAGGTACATGGATGGGTGCTTAATCTAGGATAGAAGTTCGGCACAACATCGTGGGCCGAAGGGCCTGTTCTGTGCTGTATTGTTCTATGTTCTATTCTTAAGTTTAGAGGAGAGATATTTTAAAAAAAAGCACATGGGGACACATTGTCACACAGAAGGTGGGATGCGTGTGGAATTAACTTCCCAAGGAAGGGGTCAATGTGGGGACAATTACAATGTTTATAGACATTTAGATTAGTACAGGAATAGGATAGGTTTGAAGGGACATGATCCAGCAACAGGCAGGTGGTATGAGATTGATGTGGGTTATGAAATTTCTGCAATTAAGGGTTAACTGTTAAGGGTAAACGGTCAGGGTCAGGCATTTGCAAAGTCAGCATTTTTTTTATAAATCAAGACAAAGAACCACAGAAAGGCTGAAACTAAGTAGCAAAAGTTTACACGAAAAGCGTGTATGACTCACAGACGATGGGTGTTTAGACCAATTAGCAAAAGCTTACAAAATATGGTGATCACAAAAAAGCATGTATGACTCATAGACGATGGGTGTTTGGACCAATAAGGACGCTACACAAGTGAAGGACGCGTGGTTCGACTGATAAGCGAAGAAAATAATGTATAAATATTCTGGCTGTAAAAAGCTTGTGTGTGTGCCAGCAGCTCCGCACACCCAATCTTTAAAGATTGAATAAACTTCGCTGAGAACCTCACTTATGGGTCTCGACTGTTTCGATCTGCTATGGGTAAGATTTAGATGGAGGGTATAAGGGTCGGCCCCTAGGCTGGTCGGTGTTCTCCTTCCAAGGGGGTTCTGAACAGACGTCTACCTTAGACCGGTTGTTAAGAGCAGAGATCTGCCACGCAAAGGTCAGGTTTTGAAAGACGTTCTATTCCCTTTATCGGATCTGACGGAGGAGAAACTGACTGGCCCTTGATGGGATCGCACCTATAGTATAGTGCAGTCAGGGGTTAGGGTATAAGGGCTGATCTCAGGACGGCATACAAACTGACTGGCTCCAAATAAGAGATCACGCCTATAAGAATAATAATAATAACAAGATCAGTTTTAGAGTATTGTTAACCAAACAGTGCGGTATGACTCTTATGATTATAATGTTGTGTCATTAATTAAGAAAGGTTGCAAGAGGAAGCCAGGGAACTACAGACTGATGACCAGACATCAGGGTGGGTCAGTTGTTGGATGTGATTCTGACAGGTAGGACTTACATGCATTTGGAAAGATGTGGAATGATTACGGACAGCCTTCATGGCTTTGTGCGTGGGAAAACTTGTCCCACAAACTTGACTGGAGTTTGCGCAAGATGTGACCAAAAAGATAGATCACGGCAGAGCAACAGACGTTGCTTCTGGCTTCAGCAAACCCTTGGTCAGGGTGTAGCATGATACATTGGTCAGTAAGTGTAGATCACAAGGGATCGGGAGAGCTTACCAACTGGATACACAATGGGATGACAGTGGGACACAGAGTGGTGAGTGAGGGTTGTTGTTCAGACTGGAGGCCTCTGACCAGCAGTGTGCTGTAAGGATTGGTGCTGGGACCACAGTTGTACATCATTTACATAAACGTTTTGAGTGAAAATATAGGAGTTCCTGTTATTATGTTTGTTGATACCAAGATTAGTGGAAGAGTGGGCATAGAATATAGTTATCGAAGGGGATGGTAATCAACTGGGCCAGAGGGTTAAGGAATGAAAGATAGAGTTTAATTCGGGTATTGAATTTAGTTCAGACAAACCAGGGAGGACTAACACAGTTAATGGTAGGGCCCTGGACAGTGTTGTCGAAAAGAGAGAGACCAAAGGGGTGCAGTTACTTTGTTCCTTGGAAGTGACATCACAGGTGGACAGGGTAGGGAAAGCAGCATTTGGCACACTTGTCATCAGTGAACAGAGCATTGAGGACATGAGTTGGCGATATTTCTAACATTGTCGTCAATATTTCCCCCAGGCAGAGGAAGCCACGGGGTGACCTTATAAAGGTTTATGAAACAATGTAGGGCCGATGTAAGGTGAACTGCCAAGGGTAGGTGAGTCCAAAGCTGGAGGCATAAAAGTGAGGTGAGAGAGCAAGGATTTAAAGAGGGAGTTGAGAGGCAACATTTCCCACAGAGGATGGTGCAAACAGATGGGCTGCCAGAGGAAATGGTGAAATCAAGTACAATTACAACATGGAAAAGGCACTGGGGCAGGTACATGGAGAGGAGAAGATTTGAAGGAGAAGGGATTATGGGCCAAACACAGGCAAAGGAAATCGCGGCCAAAAAGTCATGCCGCACAGAAACAGACCCTATGTCTCCAGTTATTGGAGGAGGAGACTATCGAGGCAAGGAATGTTGAAGAGACTGAAGCAAGTTCCAGCGATATGGATGGTCAACTGGGCTGGAGTTTTCAAATATGTGAAGTAATTGGTGAGAGGGGTGGAGATGACAGAGATAGGAACTGTTATAGAAGTTAGAATGATTGAAGACACTGGTCCACAAGGTAAGCCATTGATATAGTGTTGGAGGGAAATAGGGAACAGAAAGATACCAGGCATCATTACTACCCTCTCATGGAAGGCCTGCTTTCCCCTCTGTTGTCCTGATGCTCACCAAGACAGTACACGCCTGGATTGAAAAATGGGAACTTCCTATGCTGTCCCAGTACAACAAAACTTAAAGTAAAGCTGGTGCTTGAGCCTGGGGTGTGTCTATACTGTCTTTCCCCTCCAGCACTATATCTATGTCATGTCCTGTTAGCTGATGTTTGGAGCCTCTCATTGCTCTCTGCTCTGTGCACTGTGAGTGATCTTACCTCACTGCAGGATTTATTGAAGTCTCCCGACCTCCCTGACCTTTGTCTCTCTGGCTGACAACCATCTTCCCAACCAGCAGTTGGCAAGTCTATTGAGTGAGGAACTCCCTGAGTACCTGTAGAAGACACAGAAATAAGCAGAATGGGAAATTAGACTGATGCTGTGAGGGTGACACATGTAGAATGGCAGTGAGCCCACAGAGATCTGGAAAATCCCAGTCTCCATTCCGGGCCTGTGCTGCCTCATCTCTCTGGAGTGGAGAATTTTATTGGCTCAGGATCTGGAGTAGCTGCAAGAGTGAGAGACGCTGACAGAGGCAGCAATTAGACCCACACAGTGAGGCATCCCACATGGAGAGATACTGAGTGATATCACCAGAGTTCAGGATCAAATAATTGTGCAGGAAGAAATGGTTTCACTGGGATGCTCAACCTGTGAGCAGGCGAAGTGATGGCCTAGTGGCATTATTGTGAGGCAATTTATCCAGAAACTCAGCAAATGTTCTCTGGACACAGGTTCAAATTCCACCATTGCAAATGATTGAATTTGAATTAAATACTTCAAAAAATATATAAGTAAAAACATGTAAGTGAGTATTAAACAATTGCTGATGTTAAGAGAAATCCATCGGGTGCATTCCTGTCTTTAGTGAAGTAATCTAAGATGGGACTGGGATATGACAGGGATTACAGAACAACAGCTGAGGGAGGGACAGGACAGGCAGCTCAATGCCCCAGGGGACAGATGCTGCAGGAAGGACAGAAGGGGAGCTGAGAGAGGAGGAGAGCTGCTGGTTGTGATTGGGGTGAAACATCACAGCAGGGACTGAGAGAGGAGATTCCTGCGGGACCGCCCAGTGACGCTGTGTTCATGGAATTCATCAGGAACAATGGGGCTTCCCTTTCCTCTGATTGTTCTACAGACCCCGATAGCCCCGCCCTCCTGCACCTTGACCTTCTCAACATGGCGGCCCAGAGCGCTCCCTCTTCCCTCAAACAAATGGCGGCCGTGACCCTGGGCCGCTTCCCTGAACAGAGACCGCCACCTCCTTCCCCGGGCCTGGAGGGGCTTTTTTGTTTTTTTTTAACCTGTATCCCGCACTTGTGAATTCTCTCCGCTCCTTTCTCCCAGCGAGGCTCCCACACCCCGGCTCTGAAGCCGATCGCAGCCGCTGCCGGAGAAAGCAGCTCCATGTCTCTCTCTTCCTGTCCTGATCAATGTGACACTGCGCATGCTCCACATAGGAACCAAACTGCGCATGCGTCTGAGGTTATCGGTGTTTATAGAGAATATTCATATCTGCACGGAATCATGGGTGAAATAGACATCATTAACAAATTTATTGTCGAGATAGAGACATAGAAATGTCTAGCATGCAAACAGATTGTTTGGTCTAACTTAATCATACTGGCCAGGTTTGTAAATTATCAATTGTTCTGGGAGTGTGAAAATAAGCTTTAGGGGCGGCACGGTGGCACAGTGGTTAGCACTGCTGCCTCACAGCGCCTGAAGACCCGGGTTCAATTCCCGACTCAGGCGACTGACTGTGTGGAGTTTGCACATTCTCCCCGTGTCTGCGTGGGTTTCCTCCGGGTGCTCTGGTTTCCTCCCACAGTCCAAAGATGTGCGGGTCAGGTGAATTGGCCATGCTAAAATTGCCCGTAGTGTTAGGTAAGGGGTAAATATAAGGGTAAGGGTATGGGTATGGGTATGGGTATGGGTATGGGTATGGGTGGGTTGCGCTTCGGCGGGTCGGTGTGGACTTGTTGGGCCGAAGGGCCTGTTTCCACACTGTAAGTAATCTAAATCTAAATCTAAGCTTCTTACTCTAGTTGTGTGAATCGATTAGAAATATGTACGTTATCAGATTTACATTTCAACTACTTCTTAAAATCTCACATTGATTTATGAGAGAGGTTTAATGCCCCACTATGGAGTGAGAATGATCACAACCGTGCAAAACAGGTTGCTTTCTGACCAATTATTCCCCGAGAATGCATTGGCCCCGCTCCTCACTCACTCTGGTTGGCGGACCAGCCTCTGTTCGGTCCTCCAGTTCCGCCCCTTCCTCCCAATTGCAGAGTTGATTCAGGCGGAACTCAGCGGGCTGAAGGACAAGGGAAGTGAGAACTGATGCCTTGTGATGTGGTGAAAATATCCCGAATCTTGGACGGAGAGACCTGAGTTCAATTCGCAGCTGGTGCAGGTGTGTGTAATAACAACTTTGAACAGGTTCATAGGGAAAAACAAGGGAAGTCAGGAACAGATTAAAAACAATAGAAAATGCATACAATGTCGTGGGGCTCTCAATGCGAGATGATTTTAATCTTTACCAAGTGTCTCAGGACCCCAGTGGGTCCCAGTACAGACTGTTCCACTCCTTAGTGCACAGCCAGATACCACGATCGTGGGGTAAAGTGTTGTGGTGGGATATGGAGCTGCTTTTCTGCAACACCCTCAGTTTTGGAGGTGAAAATAGATGAGAAGGAGCAGGGTTTTCTATGGAGTTACCTGTTCCCCTCCTGTTGCAGCATCTTATTATTGCCCTAGCTCTACCTTGTACATGTTTGGTAGAGAACAGTGACATTTCGTAAGCCCACAATACAAGATCTGTCACTCTGTTTAAGACAGCAGAAATCTCTTGTAGCACAATAGTCATAGGACAATACAGCGCAGAACAGGCCCTTCGGTCCTTGATGTTGCGCCAACCTGGGAACTGTTCTCAGCTCGTCCCCGTATACTATTCTAAAATCACCCATGTGCTTATCTAAGGATTGTTTAAATCTTCCTGATGTGGCTGAGTTGTCTACATTAGCAGGTAGTACATTCCACACCCTTACCACTCTCTGAGTAAAGAACCTGCCTCTGACATCTGTCTTAAATCTATCACTCCTCATTTGCTCTTATGCCCCCTCGTGCACACTGACATAATCATCCTAGAAAAACCCTTCCACTGTCTCCCCTATCTAAGCCTCTGATCATCTTGTATGTCTCTATCAAATCCCCTCTTGGCCTTCTTCTTGCCAAGGAGAATAGGTTCAAGTCTCTCAGCCTTTCCTCATAAGACCTTCCCTCCAGACTAGACAACATCCTGGTTAATCTCCTCTACACCTTTTCCAATTCCTCCACGTCCTTCCCGAAATATGGGCACCAGAACTGCACACAATATTCCAAGTATGGCCGCACCAGCATTTTGTATATTTGCAGCATGATATTGCGGCTCTGGAACTCAATTACTCTATGAATAAAACTTAACACACCGTATGCCGTCTTAACAGTACTATCCACCTGGGTGGCAACTTTCAGAGATCCATGTACATGGACTCCAACATCCCTCTGCACGTCCACACTACAAAGAATCTTTCCATTGACCCAGTACTCTGCCTTCCGGTTATTCTTCTCAAAGTGCATCACCTCACATTTAGCTGCATTGAACTCCATTTGCCACCTCTCAGCCCAAGTCTGCAGTTTTTCCATTTCCCCCCTGCAACCTGTAACACTCTTCCACACTGTCCACTACTCCACCGACTTTAGTGTCATCAGCAAATTTACTAATCCATCCACCTATGCCTGCGTCTAAGTCTTTTCTAAAAAATGACAAACAGCTGTGGTCCCAAAACAGATCTTTATGGCACACCACTAGTAACTGGACTCCAGGTTGAATATTTTCCATCAATCAACACTCGCTGCCTTCTTTTAGAAAGCCAGGTTCTAATCCAAACTGCGAAATCACCCTCAATTCCATGCCTCTGCATTTTCTCCAACAGCCTACCATGTGGAACCTTATCAAAGACTTCACTGAAGTCCATGTATACCACGTCAACTGCCCTACCTTCATCTACATGCTTGGTCACCTTCTCAAAAAACTCTGAGGTTCACAAGACACGAACTGCCCTTGATGAAACCATGTTGATTATCTGAAATTAAATTGTTGTTTGCAAGATGATTATAAATCTTATCTCTTATAATCCTTTCCAAAACCCTTCCTACAACAGAAGTCAGTCTCACTGGTGTATAATTATCTGAGTAATCTCTACTGCCCTTCTTGAACAAAGGCACAACATTTGGAATTCTCCAGTCCTCTGGTACCAAACCTGTAGACAATGACGACTCAAATATCAAAGCCAAATGCTCTGATCTATCTTCCCAGAGAATCCTCGAATAAGTCCCATCCGGCCTAGGGGACTTGTCTACTTTCACTCCTTCTAGAATTGATAACACCTGTTTCTAACTAATCTTGATCCTTTCTAGTCTAAAATCTCGTACCACATTCTTCTCCTCTACAATAGTCTCATTTTCCTGAGTGAAAACCAATGAGAAATGTTCATTAGCACCTCTCCAATCTCCACAGGGTACACACTCAACTTCCCACTTCTGTCTTTGATTGGACCTATTTCTACCCTAATCATCATTTTAATCCTCACATACCTATAGAAAGCTTTAGGGTTCTACTTTATTCTATTTGCGAAAGACTGCTTGTGTTCTCTCTTTGCTCTTCATAACTCTCTCTTTAAATTCTTCCTAGCTGATCTGTAACTCTCCATCTCCTCATCTGAATCATCTTGCCTCATCAACACAGAAGCCTCCTTCTTTTTCTTCACAAGAGATGCAATTTCTGTAGTAAACTACGGTTCTCTTATGTTATCACTTCCTCCCTGCCTGACAGAGACATACCTGTCAAGGACATGCAATATCTGTTCCTTAAACCAGCTCCACATTTTCATTGTCTGCATCCCCTGCATTTTGCTACCACATCCTATGTATCCTAATTCCTGCCTAATTGCTTTAATTGTCCTTGCCCCATTGATAACTCTTGCCCTGTGGCATGTACCTGTCCCTTTCCATCGCTAAACTAAACGTATCTGAATTATGGTCACTCGCTCCAAAGTGCTCGTTTAAAACTAAATCAAACATCTGGTCTGGTTCATTACCAAGCTTCAGATCCAATGTGGCCTCCCCTGTTGTCGGCCCTTCAACCCTCCTGTACGCATTGGACAAAAACTGATCCATCCAACGTACTAGAGTTATAGCATTCCCGGTCAATGTTGGGAAGCTGAAGTCCCCCATAATGCCCACCCTGGTACTTTTGCTCTTACCCAGAATAATTTTGCTAATCCTCTCTTCTACTTCCCTGTAACTCTATGGAGGCCTATAAAAAAAACTCCAAGCAGTGTGACCTCTCCTCCCCTGATTCTAACCTCAGCCCACACTACCTCAGGAGACGAGTCCTCATCAAATGTTATCTCAGCCGCCGTTATACTATCCTTGACTAACATGACTTGCATGAACCTATTGCAGTGCTTCATCTCCATGAGGCAGCCATACTCTCTATAACAGATAGACTCAGTCTGGAACCTCCTCTGTCCTTAAGACCTTATACACTGCCTGCACTCTTCCATTTCCCCTTTGCATGTTCCTTTTCCAACCCACCCCACCTGCAACACTCCACAATTGTAGCTGTCAAGGGCAGCAATCTGTCAAATAGCCTCCCTAACCTTTTCTATCCTCCTTTAAGATTTTTTTAATCATTCTCCTTAATCACTGTTTTGCTCATCCATGAAGCACCTTAGGAAATTTGCCATTGTGAAAGATTCCACACAATGCAAGTAGTTATTGTTTTTGAAGTACAATAGGAGAAACAGGAATGATGCATTCAAAATTCTAACAAGTCACTGATAGGCGCAGTGTATAGGCCACCAAATAATAACATCGTATTGGGATGGGCAATAAACAAAGAAATAACTAATGCCTGTAAAAATGGTACGGTTATTATTGTGGGTGTTTTTTTTTTACTTGAAGAGTATGAAATGGATCTACAAGGGAGCTTGCTATCCAAGATCTGGCCCTCTGCAATGAGACAGGAATAATTAGTGATCTCAGAGTTAGGGATCCTCTCGGAAGAAGTGATCACTGTATGGTTGAATTTAATACATATGGAGAGTGTGAAGATTAAATCTACTACCTGGGTCCTGTGCTTGGACATGGGGAACTACAATAGAATGAGGGAGAACCTGGATAACGTAGACTGGAAACAAAGATTTTATGGTGGGACAGTTGATGAGCAGTGGAGGATTTTCTGAGACATTTTACAAAGTCCTCAGCAAAGGTATATTCCAGAGAAGGACTGAAAGTAAAGGTGTTCTCTGCGATGGGTATCTAAGGAAAGTGATCAAATTGAAAGGCATACAAAGTGGCCAAAACCAACATGAAACTAGAACTGGGAAAACTTTAAAGGTCAACAGAAAGCCACAGAAGAGCTACAAAGATATGTAAGATAGAACATGAGAAAAATAAACTAGCACAGACTACAAAGACAGATAGCAAATGTTTCTATAAACATACATAATGAGAAAAGAGTGGCTAAAGTAAATGTTGGTCCTTCGGAAAAAGAGAAGGAGCATTTAGTTATGGGATGTCACAGTGGAAGATATAATATCTTTCCAGTAATTAACAAAGAGACAAAGGTTGATGAGGATTTGGAAGCTATCATTATTACAGAACAGCTAGTTTTGGACTGTTGGAGGTAATTGAGCTAATAATAGAAAATTCTATTGGCCGTGACAGAATGTATCCCAGGAGAAATAACAAATGCACTGACAGTAATTTTCCAAAATTCACTGGACTTCGTGGCATTCCCGCAGATTGGAAAGCAGCAAAAGTGACGCCACAGTTTTAAAAAGGAGGTGGACAAAAGATGGGTAATTATACCCTAGATAGCTTCTTCTCTGGCGTGAGAAAGATGCTTTGATCTATTATCAAGGAAGAAATAGCAGGGACTCGATAGAAATTGTCCCATTGGTCATGCTTAACAAATTTTTTTGGAATTCTATGAAGACATTTCGAGCAAGGTGGACAATGGGAACCCAGTGGATACTGTGTACCTGGATTTCCAAAAGACCTTCAACAAAGTGCTGTTCAAGAGGCTGTTGCATAATATAAGGGGGCATGGCATTAGGGGTATAGTATTAGCATGGATAGAAGATTGGTTGACGAACAGGACGCAAAGTCTGGGGATAAATGCATCTTATCCTGGCTGGCAATCAGTGACTAGTGGTGTGCCTCAGGGAACAGTGTTGGGACTGCGAATCTTTAGAATTGATACAGATGATTTGGAGTTGGGGACCACATGTAGGGTGTCAAAGTTTGCATATGACACTAAGATGAGTAGCAGGACAAAGTGTGCGGAGGACTGTGAAACTTTGCAGAGGAACATAGATACATTGAGTGAGTGGGCAATGGTCGGTCATATGGAATATAATGTTCATAAATGTAATGTCATACTGTTTGGTTGGAGTAAATTAAAAACAGATTATTACTTGAATTTTAAAAAGTTGCATTATTTGCTAAGCAGAGGCACCTGAGTATCCTTCTGCATGAAGGTTGGTCACCAGGTATAACAATCAATTCAGAAGGCAAATGCAATTTTGTCCTTCTTTGCTGAAGGGATTGTGCTGAAAAGCAGAGGTTATGTTCCAGCTGTATTGGGTGTTGGTGAGGCCACACCTGGAGTACTCCATGTAGTTTTTATCTCCTTCGTGGAGAAAGGATGTACTGGTACTAGAGGGGGTGTAGAGGAAGTTAACTAGGTTGATTTCAGAGTTGAGGGTTTTGGCTTAACAGAGACTGAGTAGATTGGGATTATATTCATTGGAATTCAGAAGAATAGAAACATATAAAATAATGAATGAAATGGATAAAATAGAAGTAGAGAGGATGTTTCCACTGGCAGGTGAATCTAGGACAAGGGGGCATCAACTCAAGATTAGAGGCAGCAAATTTAGGAATGAATTGAGAAGGAACTTCTTAACCTCAATGGAATTCATTGCCCAGAGAAGTAGTTGATGCTCGTTCAGTAAACGTTTTTAAAGCTAAGGTAGCTTTTTTTAAAAAAAGAAATAATTAATTAAGGAATATGGTGAGAACTTGGATAAATGGTTCTGCGTCCACGAAATGATCAGCCACGATCTTGTTGAATGGCAGAGCAAGCTCAAAGGGCAGGATGGCCTTCTCCTGTTCCTAGTTCTTATGTTATACATTCCTCCCTCACTCGTGACTTGGAGGTGCTAGTGTTGGATTAGGATGGACAAAATTAAAATACACAGAACACCAGGTTATAGTCCAACAGGTTTATTTGGAAGCACTAGCGCTGCTGCTGCTGCATCAGGTGGTTGTGTGTTTTTAACTTTGTCCCTCACTCTTGTAACTTATGAACAGCAACAAAAGCCAGGAAGCAGTGCGCATGCTCCAGGCAACAAAGATCCCCGGATGATTGATGTCAGCGGCGGACCAATGGAAGGACAGGGGCGGGGCTGGAGGACCTGGCGAGGCGGTTGGCCCTCCGACCAATCAGAGTGAATGAGAGGCGGGACTTGATTATACCACGTGATCATCCTCGCGGCCAGGGCAGATGTGCGGGCGGAGAGCTGTCGGTAAGGAAAGGAATAAACAGCAGCAAGCGGGAGGGAAATGGTGTTGGTCTGGGCTGAGAGGTTTTGCGAACATTTGGTGCACATCGGAAAAGACAAATTTGAAACTTACAGTCTCGTTTTTGCAGTAAACCGGAAAATGCCTAATTTCGCGATTGACTCGAGTAAGCGCCGCCATCTTTATTCGGGGCAACGATTCACTGGACACGTGCAGCCGCCATCTTTGTAGGGGGCAAAGTTCAGAGGGGAGTATGTGCAGCTCTCCCTGATAGAGAGTCATGGGGCAGGATTTACACAGAGCACATTCACACCCAGGGAAATGGATTTTTGTTTTTCTCTCTGGATTTGTTTCGTCATTCATGTAAATGATTTGGATGTGAATAAAGGCGGTACAGTTAGTAAGTTTGCAGGTGACACCAAAATTGTTGGTATTGTGGTCAGTGATAAAGGTTGTCTCAGAATACAATGGGATATTGATCAGATGGGCCAATGGGCTGGGGAGTGGCAGATAGGGTTTAATTTAGATAAATGTGAGGTGCAGCATTTTAGAAAAGCAAATCCGAGCAGGACTCACACACTGAATTGTAAGGTCTTGGAGAGTCTTGCTGAACAAAGAGACCTTGGAATGTAGGTTCACAGTTCCTTGAAAGTAGAGTCACAGGTAGATAGGACAGTGAAGATGGCAATTGGTATGCATCCCTTTATTGGTCAGTGTTGAGTAAAGGAGCTGGACAGGACATTGGTTAGGCCACTTTTGGAATATTGTGTGCATTTCTGGTCTCCCTCTTATCAGAAGGAGGCACTGAAACTTGAAAGGTTTGAGAATTGATTTTCAAGGATGTTGCCAGGGTTGGAGGATTTGAGTTGCAGAGAGAGGCATAGTAGGCTGTGGCCATTTTCCTTGGAGTGTGATGTTGAAGAGGTTTCTCTAATCTTGAGGGTCATGGATAGCGTAAATAAACAAGGTGTTTAGCCCGGGGGGGGGGGGGTAGAGCCCAGAACTAGAGGATATAGGTTTAGGGTGTGAGGGGGAAATTCAACAGGAGCCTAAAGGGCAACAAAAATTGTAACATTTCAAAGGCATTTGAATAGGAAGGGTTCAGAGGGATGCCGGCCGAGTGCTGGCAAATGGGAATAGATTAGGTTAGAATATCTGGTTGGCATAGAAGGGTTGGACTGAAGAGTCTGTTTCGGTGCTAGACATCTCTGACTGTGGGATCATAAAAGTGAACACTGCTCTGATTCGCCTCTGAGCTCCTTGATGTCCACTTGTTCATTATCTAGCTTCCTCAGTCTGAGTGTATTTTTGCTTTGTTTAGTAACTTACTATTTTGTTCACAGACCTTTTCTGTAAATGAATTGTCCACTGCTGCCCGCCTCCTAACCATATTACAGAGGAGGTCGTACTGGATGTCTTAAATCGTAGCAAGGTGGATAAATTCCTGGTACCTGTTAAGGTGTATCCCAGACATTTGTGGAAAGCTAGGAAAGTGATGGCAGTGCCCCTCCCTGAGATATTTATATCATCATTGGTGACAGGTGAGGTGCTGGAAGACATGTGCCATTATTTAAAAAGGTGGTAAGGAAAGGCCAGGGAACAAGAAAACAGTGAGCCTGAAGTCAGTTGCAGGCAAGTTGTTGGAAGGGATTCTAAGGGACAGGATTTATATGTATTAGGAAAGACGAGGAATGATTCGGGGTAGTTAACATGGCTTTGTGTGTGGGAAATTATTTCTCTCTCTAACTTGATTGAGTTTTTTTTGAAGACCTGACAAAGATGAAGGCAGACTGTGGACGTTGTCTATATGGACACTGAATGATGTTCCACAAAGCAGACTGGTTAGCAAGGATAGATAACATAAAATTTTGGGAGAACTAGCCATTTGGATACAAAACTGGCTTGAAGGTAGGAGGCAGAGGGTGGTGAAAGAGGGTTGCTTTGTGGGCTGGAGGCCTGTGAGCAGCAGTGTGCTGCAGGAATGGATATTGGGTCCTTAAATAATTGACTTGGATGTGAATATATGAGATATAGTCAGTGGGTTTACAGAAGACACCAAAATTGCAGGTGTAGTGGACAGTGAAGAAGGTTAGTTCAGAATGCAACAGGATCTTGACCAGATGGGCCATTGGGGCGAGGAATGGCAGACTGGGTTCAATTTAGACAAATGTAAGCTGTTGGATTTTGGAAAGGCAAATCAGGGCAGGACTTATACACTTAATGGTAAAGTCCTTGGGAATGTTGCTGAATATAGAGACCATGGAGTGCAGGTTCATTGTTCTTGAAAGTAGAGTCACAGATAGGCAGACTAGTGAAGGTGGGGTTTGGTATGCTTATGTTTATTGGTCAATGCGTTGAGTGCAGAAGCTGGGACGTCAAGTTGAGGCTGGACAGCACATTGATTAATCCATTGCAGGAATTCTGTTTTAAGTTCGAAATTTCCTGTTCTGGAAAGAATGTTGTGAATCTTGAAAGAGTTCAGACAAGATTGACACAGTCTTTGCTAGGGTTGGAGGATTTGGGCTACAGGGAGAGGCTGAATAGACCGGAGTTAATTTCCCTGGAGAGTCAAAGACTGAGAGGTGACTTCATGGAGATTTATAAAGTCATGAGGAGCGTGGATAAGGTGAACAGCCAGGGTCTTTCCCCCCAGGTTAGGTGGGTTCAAAACAAAATCGCATGGGCTTGCGTTGAGAGGGCAAAGATTTAAAACGGATCTAAGGGGCAAAGTTTTCAAGCTGTGTGTGGTGTGTGTGTGTGGACTGAGCTGCCAGATGAAGGATTGGAAGCTGATACAATTACAACATTTGAAAGGCATCCGATTGGGTACATTAATAGGAAGGGTTTCAAATGCTACGGACCAATTGCTGGCAAATGGGGCTCCATTTGTTGAGGATTCCTGGTTGGCATGGAAAAATTGGACCAAAGGTCTGTTTCTGTGCTGTACATCTCTATGACACTAATAAATGAAGATAAGATGTGTTCCTCTTTTGTGGAGAGCTAGCAGAAGCACAGATAATTGTCCTTGGAGCTGAGAAGGTTAAGCAAGGATTTTGACCCAGTACAAATTTGTTTCTAGGATATTTTCATTTGCAGAGAGAGGGGAATTGTTAACAATGTCACAATTTTAGTAACTACTTTCAGGTAATTAGCAAATAATATGTCAATATGTGAACATTATTTTATTCAGTATGTTCTGAGCATCTGGAACAGTCTGAATGGCAGCTGGACAGACTCAGCAGTTATTCAAACAGATTTGGAATTTTACATTTTAAGGGAAGATTTCGGGGGCCATGGGAAAATGGGAAGGGAATTGGGAAAGATTTGCAGCATCTCCAGAGGGAGAGGGTACAGCCCCAATGGGCTGAATAGCCCCCAGCCTCTGTGCTCTGTGACACTGCCCTATTGACTGTGAATGTTGAAGCTCATCCCAGGGCAGAGAGAGAGAGAGAGGATCCCACCACTCACCTCACAATGGGCCCTGGATGATTGATGTCAGCGCAGGCCAATAGGACCAGAGGGCAGTACTGGAGGACCAGGTTGTCCAACCAATCGTAGTTAATGCGGGCAGACTCAAGGCTGGAACTAAAGAAAGGCACATATCACAGAGATTTGAGAAACTGGAGGACATGAGATAGGGAGCGTTCTGTGGCTGGTGAGGAATTATATAAATAAGAAAAAGTTGTGAGGGTGGATGAGGTGACAGCGATTGGGAGAGTTAAGGATGGAGGAATTTAGAGTTAGTGAGGATTAGAGTCATAATGTTATACAGCAAGGAAACAGGCCCTGTGGTCCAACCAGTCCATGCCGACCATAATTCCAAACTGAACTAATTGTAACTGCCTCCGCTTGGTCCACATCCATCCAAATATTTCCTATTTATGTACTTCTCTGAATGTCTTTCAAAGATTGTAATTGCCTTCACAGCTACCACTTCCTCTGGAAGTTCATTTCACGTGCATAATTTTTTTAAAAACCCTAATGTCTTTTCTCAAATCTTTCTCATTTCTTCTCAAAATGAATGCACCCGAGTTTTGAATCCCCCTCTCCCCCGGCTATCCCCCTTATCTAAACGCTTTCTGATTTTATAAACCTCTAATAAGGTCACCCCTCAACCTCGTGCACGCCAGTGAAAAAAAATTCCCAGCCTATCCAGCCTCTCCTTAGAACACAATCCCTCCATTCATGGCAACATGCTGGTAGATCTCTTCTGAACCTGCTCCAATTTAATAATATCCTTCCTATAACAGCACAACCAGAACTGGACATAGTATTCCAGAAGAGGCATCCCCAACGTCCTGTACATCCTCAACATAACGTCACAAGTCCTGTACTCCAAGGTCTGAACAATGAAGGTCAGTGTGCTAAGCGCCTTCTTAACCACCTGTCTGCATATAACACAAACTTCAAAGACGTGAAGCCCTCGGTCTCTTTGTTCCCATATCACTACTCAAGGCCCTACTTTTATTGAGTGTAAGTCCCACCCTCATTCTCATTTGTTTTGTCAGGATGTTATATTTTGCATTTATTCCAATCCAAAAAGTCCTTTTGAGTATAAAGGTAGTAGGAGTATGATTAAGAGGGAAATCAGGAGGCAAAAAAGGGACATGAGATAGCTTTGGTGAATAGGGTTAAGGATAATCCAAAGGGCTTTTATAAATACATGAAGAACAAAAGGCTAACTAGGGAGAAAATAGAGACCCTCAAAGATCAGCAAGGCAGCCATTGTGTGGTGCTGCAGGCGATGGGCGAGATAGAAAGCAAGTATTTTGCATCAGTGTTTACTGTGAAGAAGTACATGGGAGATATAGAATGTGGGGAAATAAATGGTGACATCTTGAAAAATGTCCATATTACAGAGGAGGAGGAGATGCTGGATGAGTGGCTAAGGAGCTGGTGCAGGGGAAAAGGATTCACATTTTTTGGATCATTGTGATCTCCTCTGGAGTAGAATTGACCTGCATAAGAAGGATGGATTGTACCTGAATTGGAAGGTGCCTAATATCGAGGCAGGGAGATTTGCTGCTGATACTTGGGAGGCATTAAACCAGTGAGGGAGTGGGTGTTACCCAAGGAGATAGTGAGAAAAGAGGTATGTCTGAGGCTGGTACAGTTCAGAAATCAAATAGTCAAGGCAGGCAAGGGCAAGGCACAGAATGAAGTCGGACTGAGCAGTTGCACTGCATTTACCTCAACAGAAGAGGCCTGACAGGGAAGGCAGATGAGCTCGGTATGGTTTTGAACATGGCACTGGGATATTATAGCAATTACAGAGGCATCACTCTGATGGATAAGATTGGCAGCTTAATGTTCCAGGGTATAGATGCTATAGGAAGAATAGAAAGGGGGACAAGAGAGGAGGGGGAGTGGCATTTTTGATTCGGGATAGCATTATATTTTTGCTTAGGGAAGATATTCCTGGGAGTACGCCCAGTGAAGTTATTTAGGTGGAACTGGGAAATAAGAAAGGGATGATCACCTTATTGGAGTTTTCTGCATGGATTTCGTGTGAGTGCTCTGGTTTCCTCCCACAGTCCAAAGATGTGCAGGATAGGTTGGATTATCCAGGCTGAATTGCCCACAGTGTTCAGGGATGTGTAGGTTGGGTGGATTGTCCAGGCTGAATTGCCCATAATGTTCAGGGATGTGCAGGTTGGATGGCCTTCAGAAAGACAATGTTACCGAGGGAGGTTAGGAGGCTCTCCAGGTCAGTATCGATGTGATGGGCTGAATGACCTGCTTCCACACTGTTGCAAGTCTCTGATAATTCTACTAGTTTTAAAATAGTTACAGAAAATAATATACCAGATCTAAAAGCTAAGGTTCTGAATTGGACAAAGGCCAATTTTGATTGCACAAGGCAAGAACTTTCATCTGGTCCCTCCGGCCTGCTCTGCCATTCAATAAGAACAGGGCTGATCTTTTCATGGCCTCAGCTCCACATTCCTGCTCTCCTACCATAACCCTTAGTTCCTTTCCTGTTCACATATTCACATTTTGCCTTAAAGGCATTCAAGTTGATAACGTCAAATGTTGCACTCAGCAGGGAATTCCACAGATTCACAACCCTTTAGCTGAAGAAGCTCCTCCTGAACTCAGTCCTAAATCTGCTCCCCTTATTTTGAGGTAATGCTCTGTAGTTTGACCTGCCCCCAGTGGAAATAGCCTCCCTGCTTCTATCTTCTCTATTCCCTTCATAATTTTATTTGTTTCCTCTCCAACCTCCCATTCTTCTAAATTATAATGACGATAGAACCAGTTTTCTCAATCTCTCCACATACGCCAACCCTCTCAACTCCCAACTCAAACTAGTGACCCTCCTCTGTACTCCCTCCAGTGTCAGTACATCCTTGCTAATGTAAGGGGATCAAACCTGTACACAGTACTCCAGGTGTGGCCTCCCCAGCCCCCTGTACAGCTGCAGCATAACCATCCCTCTAGCAATGAAGGACAATATTCCCTTCACTGCCTTAATTACCTGCTGTACCTGCAAACCAGCTTCCTGTGATTCATGCACAAGGACACCCAGCTCCCTCTGCACAGCAGCCTGCTGCATGTTTTCACCATTTCATCATCCAGTTTGTTGTTAGTCCGACCAAAATGGATGACCTCCATCTGCCAGATCCTTACCCACTCACGTAACCTATCTGTATCCCTATGCAGACTGACAGTGGCCTCTGCAGACATTACTTTGCTCATCTTTGTATCAAATGTGAACTCTGACACCGTACACTTGGTCCTCAAGTCCAAAACATTTGTGTAAATTGCAAACAGTTGTAGTGTCAACACTAATCCAAACACCCATTTATCCCCATTCTTTATTTTTCGTTGGTGAACCGATCCTGTATCAATGATAATACATTACCCATAATGCTGTGCATCTTTACCTTATACAGCAGCCTTTTGTGTGGCAACTTATCGAATACCTTCTGGCAATCCAGGTACACCACCTCCACCGAGTCCGCCTTGTCCAACGCTCTCGTCGTATCCTCAAATAATTTCAGTAAATGTGTTAGACATGACCTGCCTTTCATGAATCCATGCTGTGTCTGCTAAAGGAGACAATTTCTACCCAGATACCTCACCACTACTTCCTTGAGAGATTCAAACATTTTCTACACTACAGAAGTGAAGCTAACGGGTCCTTTTTGAAAAATAGTGGTGCCAATTTGCAGCTTCCAGTCTGTCCAAACCATCCCAGAATCCAACAAATTTTAGTGAATTATCATGAGGTCTATTTGTTATTCCCCCCGCCCCCATCTCCTTTAGTCCCTCGAATGCATTCCATCAGGGCCAGGAGACCCAGCTACCTTGAGGCTGTTATCTTTCCCAACATTGCCTCTTTACTGGGAATGATTGTTTCTCTGTCCTCATCTGCTATTGCCTCCATAGGCCTGCGACAATGAGAGTATATAGACAGTATGTTCCTGTTAAGGCCAAGGCTGTGAGGTGTAGAGAATGCTGCCTGTTGAGAGAAATTGAGGACCTGGTCAAGAAAATGAGGGAGGCATATGGCAGGTACAGAGAGCTGGGTTTGTGTGAATCCCGAGAGGAGTATAGGGGCAGTAGGAGTACACTCGAGGTAAACCAGGAGGTTAAAAAGGGGACATGAGATAGCTTTAGGAAATAGGTTTAAGGAGAATCCAAAGTGATTGTACAAACACACTAAGGACAAACGAGTAACCAGGCAGAGAATAGGTACCCGCAAACATCAAGGCTGTCTGTGGAACCGCAGGAGGTGAGAGAGGTTCTGTGTGAGCGGAGAGGTTTTACAAACAAAATGTGCACATCGGAAAACACAAATATGAACATCCCAGTCTCGTATTTTCAGAAAACGGGGAATTGCCTCAGTGTGGCTGCAGGCATGGGTGCGTGCCGCCATCTTTATTTGGGGCAAGAATTCACTGGACACGTGCGGAGCCGCCAGCTTTGTAGGGGGCAAGGTGCAGCCAGGCGCATGTGCAGCCTTTCTCTGGTACAGATTCATTGGGCAGGATTTACACAGAGCACATTCAAACTCAGAGAAATGGGTGTTTATTTCTGGATTTGTTTCATTATTCATTTAAATGATTTGGTATCGTAAATGAGTTTGCAGGTCATACAAAATTGGAGGTATTGTGGATAATGAAGAAGGTTACCTCGGATTACACTGAGATATTGATCAGATGGGGTTTAATTTAGATAAATGTGAGGTGCTGCATTTTGGAAAAGCAAATCAGGACAGGACTTATACACTGAATGGCAAGGCCCTGGAGATGTTTGCGGAACAAAGAGACCTTGGACTGCAGGTTCATAGTCCTTGCAAGTCAAGTTACAGGTAGATAGGATGATGAAGAAGGTGTTCAGTATATTTTCCTTTATTGGTTAGAGCATTGAGTACAGGATGTGGGAGGTCATGTTGCTGTAGAGGACATTTGTTAGGCCACGTTTGGAATAGTGTGTGGAATTCTGGCCTGCCTCCTATCAGAAGGGTGCTGTGAAACTTGAAAGGTTTCAAAAAAGACTTACAAGGATGTTGTTAGGGTTGCAGGATTTGAGCTACGGGGTGAGGCATAAAAGGCTGGGCTGTTTTCCCTGGAGTGCCATAGTCTGAGCGGTGATGTTATGGAGGTTTATATAATCATGAGGGACATGGATAGAGTAAATGAACCAGGTGTTTTCCCCGGAGTGGTGGTGTCCAGATGAAGAGGGCATTACTTTAGGGTGAATGGATAAAATTTCGAAGGGGTCTAACAGACAATTCTTTCATGCAGTGGGTGGAGTGAGCTGCCAGAAGAAGTGGTGGAGACTCGTACAACTAAAACATGTCAAAGGCATCTAAAAAGATACATGATATGATTAGGAAGCATTTACAGGGATATGGGCCAAGTGCTGGCAAATGGGAATAGATTAGGTTTAGATACCTGGTTGGCATGGGTGAGTTCGACCGAAGGGTCTTTCTCGGTGCTATACATCTCTATGACTGTGAGATCATAACAACTTACACTGTTCTGCTTCATCTCTGGGCTCCCTCATGACCACTTTGTTAATATCTAGCTTCCTCAGTCTCGAACAATGGGTGTATCTTTGGTCTGTTTAGTATTTTACTATAACTTTTACAGATATTTTAGTAAGTTAACTTTTCACTGCCGCCCAGCCCCTGACCATGTGCTGCTTATTAATATTTTTCTGGAAAATCTTTGACAGTCAAGAATTCCTTTTTCCAATAAGCAAGTGTATTTTCCTTCCATTTCTGACTCTCAAATTCTGCACCATTTTCATTCCCTGTAATCCGTTTTGCACTCCCTGAAACATCAACTGTGTTTCTCCTTCCACAGATCCCAGTGATTAATGCCAAAGCCCTGTTGCCTGGGGAGAGGGTGATGTTTGACTTTCTTGTACAGCTGCAGTTTGTGTGGTGAAGGTGCTCCCACAATGTGGTTGGGTAATAGATGTTATAGATTATTCATTA
Organism: Hemiscyllium ocellatum; assembly: GCF_020745735.1. Classification (NCBI taxonomy): domain Eukaryota; kingdom Metazoa; phylum Chordata; class Chondrichthyes; order Orectolobiformes; family Hemiscylliidae; genus Hemiscyllium; species Hemiscyllium ocellatum. The sequence goes on along the minus strand of NW_026868516.1, from coordinate 15,930 downwards.
CAGCAACAGTGATGATTTGAAGATAATGTCCAAATCAAGAACAGTTTGTAGTTACATTATCCTGCTTATAATTTCACAAAAATATTATTGGGAACTTTAGACATAAGGCCAGAGAAGGATGATATTAGGTCAGGTGACCAAAAGCATTGCCAAATAAGCAGATTTTGAGGAATGTCTTAAAGGAGGAAAGCAGACCTGTGAGGCTTTGGCTGCGAATTTCAGACCTTGTTGTTTTGGCAACTGTAAAAGCAGCCACACAGGTGAGGTAATGAATTAACAGATCATTGGGAGTCTCGAACAGAATGGGTTGTCGGGGTCTCAAAGGGTGTGAGATACAGCGAGCTAGGGATGATCACACCCAGGAATTACATCAAGGGTGAGAATTTTAAATTGAGGGATGTGGGCCGGATGCTGGCAGGTGAGACTAGATTGGGCTGGGATATCTGGTCGGCATGGACAGGTTAGATTGAAGGGTCTGTTTCCATGCTGTACATCTCTGTGGCTCTATGCTGTTGATTATGAATAGGAGCTTTTTGAAGGTTCAACAAGTTTTGGTACAAAGGAGTACTAGGGTAGCAGACATTTAGTTTTTCTTGAGATGACAGGGAGATTGAATGTGGGAAGCTGGCCAGGAGTGTGTTTAGCTACTGAAGCCTGGAGATAACACAAGGTGGATGAGAGTATATGAGCTGAGACAAGGGTAGAATCAGCTAGAAATAGTGGTGTTGGAGTGGGACTGGGCTGTCCCCCTCACCTCACCTCTGGGATTCAGCTGGTTGTCAGGTTGTGAATCAGGGCAGTAACACAATCGGGAGCTGAGTGGCCCTGGTGGAGCCGAGAATGAGTGTCACTCAGCTGGCTGTTGCTGAGCAGCTGCTGCGTGGTAGCCCTGTTGGTGACATCTTCCATCACTTTACTGCTGATCGAGTGTGGACTGATAGAGGGAAATTTCCTGGATTGGATTGCCCTGTGTTTTTGTGTTGAACATGCCTGTTCTACATTGTTGTTCGATGCCAGTGCTGGAGCGGTACTTGGCTTGGTGGGTGGCAAGTTCTGGAGCAAATGCTGTTGTCGTATCTGGTGCTTGTATATGTGAGGCCCGTCCATCAGTAAGGGTGGGGATATCTGTGATGCTTCCTCCAGTGAGTTGTTTAATTGTCCATCACCGTTCACAACTGGGTGTGGCAGAACTGCAGAGCTCTGATCTGATCCATTGGATGTAGAATCACTTCACTCTATTGCTTGCTGCTGATGCTGTTTGATATGCAGATGGTCCTGTTTGGTAGCTTCACCAGGTTGGCACTTCATTTTTAGGTATGCCTGGTGCTGCTCATGGCATGCCCTCCTTTCCTGTCCGTTGTGATGGGTGAGAGCGGGATGTACAAACCCATGAGATTACAGATTGTGCTGGAGTACAGTTCTGCTGCTGTTGATGTCCCACAGTGCCTCAGAGGTACCCGGTTTAAGATCTAACATCTCTTCAAATTCTATCCCATTTAGAATAGTGATAGTGCCACTCAACACAATGGAGATTTTTCTTAACTTTAAGGCAAGACTTTGTCTCCAAAAGGAGTGTGTGATGGTCGCTCCTACCGATACTGTCATGGACAGATGTATCTGCAGCTGGTCAATTCATAACAATGAGATCAAGTATGTTTTTCCCTCTTGTTGGTTCCCTTACAACCTGCTGCAGACTCAGTTGAGCAGCTATATCCTTTAGGACCGGACCAGCTCAGTCAGTAATTGTTGCAGAGCTCTCCCTCCCCATCATCTCTCTCCATTACTCCACTGTTACTCAGTTATCAAACTGCTTAGCACCCTCCCACTACTCAATTAGGTGCAGTTTCCTCCAATGAAGCATTATAATGGTTAAACCCATTGCCTTACAAATTCCTTTCCCTTACTGCTGAGCCCCTCGCTCTCCCTGAGAACTCTGAGGCAGAATTACACTCTTTGTAATATTGCTCTCATATCTGTAACCCCAAGCTGACCTTCTGATCAGGTATCTACACAATCACTAACACCAGGAATTCCAATCTCTGAAACGTTGTTTGTCTCCTCCTCCCCCAGCTCCATTGCTACTGAAACCCCTTACCCGCGTCGGTGTCGCCTTAAACTTGATGAATCTGAAGCGGAACCCTTGATTCCGTGACTGACCCAGAAGCTGGTTTCAGACTCCCCCATGATGGGAAACATCCTGTCACGATTTATCCTGTCAAACTCCTTAAGAGTCTGGTGGTGGGGTCTGATTGTAAGTGGTAGAAATGGCAGAGGATGATGTGTTGTATCTGGGTGGAAGGTAAGAACTTAGGGAGGGTTCTATCCTTGCAGTTGGATGTATGGGTTTCAAAGGCTCGTGTGTTAAAGTGACAGGCAGCTGGAAGCTCGGGGTCTGTTTTTGCAGCAAAATGTGGATCATCTTCTGCCATTTCCATTACCACCACTGAGATGCTGCCAGACACCGGTTCCTGTCCCCTCCATTAACAGCTATGCACCATCCCAGCCTGATCATAATCCACTCCTTTGTCTTTCCAAATGTACTGGTCTCTCTTTGGGTTCTGTACCTGCCCATTATTTACTCTTTAACCCCTATCTCCTGCAGTACAAAGATCTGCAGATTTGTTGAATTGGCCAAGCTAAATTTCCCATAATGCTAAGGGATGTGTAGGTTAGGTGCATTAGTCAGGAGAAATATATAGTAATAGGGTCAGGTAGTGGAATGGGTCTGGGTGGGATACCATTCGGAGGGACGCTGTGGACTTTTTGGGCCGAATGGCCTGTTTCCACACTGTCAGGATCCTAATTTTCCCAGCTCCCATCGGTTCTGAGGAAGGGCCCACTGGACAGATTCCTGTTCCCAGATGCTGCCAGACCTGCTGAGCTTTCCCAGCACCTCCTGCTTGTTGTTCCTGATTGACACCATCCATCCACCTTCCGGGTTTGATTCAGGCAGGGGGAGGATCCCACCACTGACCTCACAATGGGGTCCAGCTGATTGGTGGAAGCTTCGGACCAATAGGCAAAGGGGGTGGGACTGTTGGACCAAGTGGAACCAGCTGGTCATCCAAACAATGGGAGTGAATGTGGGGCGTGGCCAGTGGGATGACACGTCACCAGTAACTCCGCCTTTGCAGTGTCACGTGACTCGGCCGTTGGTGAATGTGGGAGAGGCAAACATGGAAGGGGAGAGTGGCCTCGGAGACAGGGAGATAATGAGTCACTTTAGACTGGGAAGTTTTAATTACACTCTGTGCGGGTTGTTAGTCTGAATTAGAAACTCTTTTCCGAGTTTGCAGCAGATGGGAAAATGGCTGTGGCCCTCAGGCGGTGATAGGTCCTGGGATATGGCCGCCATCTTTATTGGGGGCAAGGTACAGTGAGGGGCATGGACATGTCCCCTTCCTAGGATGGGGCGGGTGTGTACGATTTAAAGAGAGGCATTTACACATCAAGCACATACCAAGAAAAAAGTATGTCTTTATATTCTTCCTGTATTGACTGAGTATTTTGTGAATTCATTTCATAGGATATTAAATCAGAATAATTGACGTTGGGATCTCAAAAGTAAGTTTTTACAGTCAATGGAGTCATCAGGATCTGAATATCATTGGCATTTAACTGTGGAAGGAGAAAGGTTTGTTCTGTTTGTGGGAAAATATCTCCAATATTTTTGTAAAGCGGAAAGATGTACAAAATCGTGGTTGGATCACCCTTTGGGTGTGTGCTCTGTTCTGGGCCCTGCAGCTGAGGAAGGAGATATTGCCCTGAGAGGGAGTACAGATTTATCCAAATAATACCTCATCTCATTGTAAGAACTCTCAGATTAGACCCAATCACCCACTTCATGATGTTAACCTGTAAACTTCATATTTTCAATTACCTGCAATGTTCCCATTAAAAGTCCTTTTGGACTCAAATTCCAGTACCTTTTCAGGTGGAATGTTTCAGATTCTGACAACTGTCTGTTCATTCAGAAACTGCTGAGGTCCATGTTGACTCTGGGGTTACAAAGGGCTGAATTGAAAGATGAGGTGCTGTCCCTGAGCTCCCATTGAGATACACTGGAACAGTACAGGAGGCTGAGGGCAGTGTAGGTGTGAGCAGACAATGACAATGACAGGGCTGCACTGTGAGGGCTGCTTGGCTCAATGAGTGTTTTGGAGTTAGATGAAAACAGAGCGAGGGGAGACAGGGAGAAGGTGAAGCTGAAACTCCGTTTTAGTTCAGGCCGTTCAGAAATTCACGTGTTCCCAATGGGAACAGTCAGTTTTTAAGTGATACCTGCGGGGTATTTGTTAACAGTTTTTAATGTATTTTTCCTGAGGGCAGTTGAGAGTTAACCACATTGCTGTGGGTCTGGAGTCACATGTAGGCCAGACCAGGTGAGGATGACAGTTTCCTTCCCTACAGGACATGAGTGAACCAGATGGGTTTTCTAACAATCGACAATAGTTTCATGATGATCATTCGCCTTTTCACTCTAGATTGTATTGAATTCCGATGCCACCATCAGCCATGTTGGGATTCTATCCCTAATCCTCGGAACATTGCACATGTCACTCATCTGGCAGGAATACCATTAAGCCATTGCCTCCCTTTTTAGCAATGTTTAAAAGAATGTTCTGTCATTCTACGTGTACAATTTGAGATAAAATACTGCAACGTCCATGTGTCGGCCTCTCCAAAAGGTCAATCAACAGATTTGTTTGGGGGCGAAATATTTCACTTTTTTTTAGTGGGGGGAGGGAGTTTATTAAACAAAAATGAATCCAAATAAAAATCTTATGCCACAGAAATGTAATTTCTGAAGGGGGAGGGGCTTCCAGAGACAGGGACGGTTGTGGGGCCAGAGGGGGATTGTTGTCCAAACATCACTGTGGTGTACATGGACTGCAGCATTTCAGGGAGGCGGTTAACCACCACTTTCTCCAAGACAAGTAAAGGGGGACAATAAATACTAGTCTGGGCAGCAAAGGCAACCCCAAGTGAATAAAACCAAGCAATGACCTCTCTAAGCTGACTTGCTGTGAAGTTAATGGAGTGGGCAGAGAAGAGAAACAGTGACATTTCACAGCTGCCCTCAGAGGACCTCCCCCTTGGAAGTACTCAGAGCTGGGGATCAGCTCAGTGAGTTTCAGTCTCTTCAAATATCAATCTTAGTCAGTTTTATTTTATTAAATCTACAATCATGAGTCAGGTGAGGATTTCTTTTTAATGTCTTACGGTCTCTTGATTAAATGTTTAAGATATGAAACGTAAGCATTAAGTTATTCTCGGGCAGTATTTATCAAGCAGTAAGACTGTGCCTTTGTCTTGGTCTGTAGGTTGTTAAGGCGGAGAGATGGCCTGTTGTAGAGTGGCGTGCTGTTCCTGTCGGATATGGGAGATTAGGGAGAGTTTCAATGATCCTGATGATCATGTCTGCAGGAAGTGTGATTGCAAATCCTATTGGATCGCATGGATTGGTGGAGGAGTGATTAAAGGCAGTGACGAATTGATAGGAGCTCGGGAATTCGATAGGTGGCAGTCTCAGGATTGCAGGATTTTGTAGATACAGTCAGGTGGATGGGTTACGTCCAGGAAAGCTAGGAGGGGTAGGTAGGTACTGCAGGAGACTCCTGCGGCTATCCCCATCTCAGACAAGTATAGTGTTTTGGAAAATGTAGGTGGTAATAGACTTTCAGGCGAATGTAGCACTGACAGCCAAGTTACTGGGACTGAGACTGGCTTCTAACATAATGAGGTATATCCAGTTCCATACGATCGATGGTGATAGAGGACTCTCTAGTCAGGGGCACAGTCTGCCGTTTCTGCAGCTGACAGTGAGACATCAGAATGGGGTGGTGCTGCCCTGGTGCCAGTGTCTCTCAGAGGGAGCAGAATATTCTCAAAAGGGATATTAACCATTGGGAGGACATTGTACATTGGTACCAATTGCAGAGGAAGGGGAAAGCATGGGGTCCTGACGAGCAGGGAGATTTGCTAGTGCCACTTGGGAGGCATTAAACCAGTGAGGGAGTCGGGGTAAACCTAAAGAGATAGTGAGAAAAGAGGTGAGTCTGAGGCTGGTACTGTTCACCGGTCAGACTGTCAAGGCAGGCAAGAGCAAGTCACAGAATGAGGTGGGACGGACCAGTTGCACTGCATTTATTTCAGTGCAAGAGACCTGACAGGTCAGGCAGGTGGGCTCAGGGTATGGTTTTGAACATGTGCCTGGGATATTACAGCAATTACAGAGGCATCACTCAGGGATGGATAGGACTAGCAGCTTAATGTTCCAGGGTATAGATGCTATAGCAAGGATAGAAAGAGAGAAACAGAGCGGGGGAGCGGCATCTTTGATTAGGGATAGCATTCTGGCTGGGTTCGGGAGGATATTCCTGGGAATACCTCCAGGCAAGTTATTTGGTTGGTACTGAGAAATAAGAAAGGAATGACCATCTTACTGGGATTGTATTATAGACTCTCTCCCAATAGTCAGCTGGGAATTGAGACACAATTTTACCAGGAGACCTCAGTTATCTGTAAGAATAATATGGATGCAATGATAAGTGGTTTTAACTTTACTAACATAGCCTCGGAGTGCTGTTGTGTTAAGGGCTTGGATGGAAAGGTATTTGTTCAGTGTGTACGAGAACATTTCAAAATCAGTTTGTAGGATGTTCCTACTAGAGAAGGAACAAAACCTGACGTGTTTTCTTCATTCACAGGATGAGGCTGTCACTGGCTCGGACAGCATTTATTGCTGCATTTACCCAGAGAGCAGACACATTGCTATAGGTCTGGAGTCCCATGCAGACCAGACCAGCTAAGGATGGCATTTTCCTTCTCTAAAGGTCATGAGTGAACCAAATTGGTTTTTCCAACAATTAACAATGGATTCCTTGTCGTCACTAGATTATTTTTTCCAGATATTTATTGAATACACGTTCCAAAATCTGCTGTGATGGGATTCAAACCCGGGTCCCCAGAACGTTATCTGGGTCTCTGGATTAACTGTCTAGTGATAATTTCACTACATCATCACTGCCTCTTAGGAAATGAGGCAGGGTGAGTGACTGAGGTATCAGTGGGGCAGCACATCAGCACCGAAGACCCCACAGTATTGTGGCTCAGTGGTTAGCGCTGCTTCCTCAGCACCAGGGACCTGGGTTTGATTCCAGCCTCGGGCAACTATCTGTGTTCAAGGTGGCACATTCTCCCCAGTGTCTGTGAGGATTTCCTTAGGGTGTTCCATTTTCCTCCCACAGTCCAAAGATGTGTAGGTTAGTTGGATGAACCATGTTGAATTTTCCATAGTGTCTAGATGCAGTAGATGAGGTTTTGGGATGTGCAGGCAAATCTCTGCCTGATGTGAAAAGATCCTTTTGGGGTCTTGGTCAGAGGGAGGCGTGGCCGCATGTTTTACATCTCCCATGGCAGCAAGGGAGGGTCAAGGGTGTGGAGCGTGCGTTGGTGGGAGGGTGTGGACCGAACATGGGAGGTGCAGAGGGAATGGTCTCTGCGGAACACAGATAGGGTTGGGGATGGAAATATGTCTCTGGTGGTGGTGTCTGACTTTAGGTAGCAGAAATAACAGAGGTTAATGCACTGTATCTGAAGATTATTGGGATGGAAGGTGAAGACCACAGGGTTATGTTATTTATTGTGGCTGGAGGGGTGGGGTAAAGGCAGAGGTGCGGGAAGTGGAGGGTATGTGTTGGAAGGCATTGTTGATCTAGTCAGGGGAAAATTATGGTCCGTGAAGTAGGCCTTTCTGGGATGTCCTGGAATAGAATCCAAAGAGATGAAACAAATATATCACAGACAAAAGATTAACTGGACCAGACAACGTGACTCCTTAAAGGTCAACAAGGCTGCCTATGGACCCACAGAGGGTGTGAAATATATGCAAATATTTCTCGTCATTTTTACTGGAGAAGTATATGGAAGCTTGAGAGTTTGGAGAAATAAACAGTGATAACTTGAAAAGTGTCCATGTTACAGAGGAGGTGGGACTGGATGTCTTAAATCGCATCAAGGTGGATAAAGCCCTGGAACCTGATCAGGTGTATCCTGGAACTTTCTGGAAATCTAGGGAACTGATTGTTGGGCCTCTCCTGTGATATTTGTATCGTTCATAACGACAGGTGAGGTGCCATTATTTTAAAAAGGTGGTAAGGAGAGGCCATGGAACAAGAGAACAGTGAGCCTGAATCAGTGGCAGGCAAGTTGTTGGAAGGGATTCTGAGGGACAGGATATCCATCTATTTGGAAAGGTAAGGAATGATCAGGGAGACTCACTGTGGCTTTGTACATGCACAATTGTGTTTCACTAACTTGAGTGACTGTTTTGAAGTGACAAAGAAAATTGATTAAGCCGGGCAGTGAATGTTGTTTATATGGACATTCAACAAGGTTCCACAAAGCAGACTGGTTAGCAGGGTTAGATCACATGGAATGCAGGGAGAGCAAGCCATTACCAAATTGCCTTGAAAGTAGGAGACAGAGGATGATGATGGAGGGTTGCTTTGCGGACTGGAGGTCTGTGAGCAGCAGTGTGCTGCAAGGATGGATATTGGGCCCTTAAGTAAATGACTTGGGTGTGAATATATGAGGTATGGTCAGTAGGTTTACAGAAGACACCAAAATTGGAGATGTCATGGACAGTGAAGAAGGTTAGCTCAGAATACAACAGGATCTTGATCAGATGGGCCACTGGAGCAAGGAATGGCAGATGGAGTTCAATTTGGATAAATGTGAGCTGTTGTATTTTAGAAAGGCAAATCAGGGCAGGGCTTATACACTTAATGGTAATGTCCTGGGGAGCGTTGCTGAACAAAGGGACCTTGGAGTGCAGGTTCATAGTTCCTTGAAAGTAGAGTCACAGGTAGGCAGGGGAGTGAATGCAGCATTTGGTACGCTCCCCGTTATTGGTCAATGCATTGAATGCAGCTGTTGTGATGTCATATTGTGGCTGGACAGGGCACTGATGAAGGCCCTTCTGGAATTCTGTTGTCAGTTCCAATCTCCCTGTTCTTGGAATAATGTTGAGAAACTTGAAAGGGTTCAGAAAACATTTGCAAGGACTTTCCTGGAGATGGACGGTTTGAGCTATTGGGAAAGGTTGAATAGGCTGGGACTATTTTCCCTGGAGATTTGGAGGCTGAGAGGTGATCTTCTAAAATCATGAAGGGCAAGGATAAGGTGAGCAGTCAGGGACTTTTTCCCAAGTTCGGTGGGTCCGGAACTAGAGGGTACAGGCTTAAGGGGGGATGTGACTACAGTGTTTTTATGCTTTTGGTCTCAGACCGGTGTCTGCGTAATCACCTTTGCATTCGTTTTTACGTATTTTACCGAGTGCAAAGTTAGGTCGAACCTCCTCGTGGTTCCCCCTGGCAACGGACTATACGAGGAAGCTCTTGACGGGGGCGATTTTAACTGTTTTAGTGGCGTTTTAGTCTAGTTTTATCAGTGTTTTACCATCGATTTTATCTTTGGTTTTAACCTGATTTTACTGGTGCTTTGCGCCACGGCGGCTTGATCGTTTTAACCGTTGTCTGAGCATTACTCGATATAGTTCGGCTAATACGACCTGGTAGAAAAGATACGAGACGGCTGGTGACCTGTCGGTCTACGGGAAACAAAATTTTGGCGAAGGCGTTATGGCTGATACCAAAGTATCCGGTTGGGTGGGAGACCGGGTAAATAACCGCCCCGCACGGTGGCTTTTGGCGGCTCCGTGTGTAAAGTGTGCGAGCCAATATCGGAATGTACAATCCGTCTCAATTCAGACACAGACGGATGAGACCCTACGAATTATTCCAGCAAGGTTGTCCTCGGGCAGGCACGAGGAAACCTTTAAGATAGTCCAGAATAGTGACAAAATTCGAAAAACAGTGCTGGGAGAGAAGGCCCCTCTACAGCCAAGTCCATTTAAGAGCCGGATCATTTTTAATTCGAATTTTAAAGGGCCCTTTAATTTTAATCGAAGTGGAGTTTTAGAGAGACAAGAGGGGGAAGATGAGGGTAGGATTATACCACCCGTCCAATAGAGAAACTAATAAATTAGAAATTATAATTAATTACCCTATAGAAGATTTTAAATGTAGTTATTGTAATAACATCTACAATACTACTGGGTTATTTAGAAAGCATTTAAAAGTATGTCGAGGGATTAAATCGGTTAGGATAAGGTGTAGCAAATGTAAATGGGAGGGTAGTTATCAGGCAGTAGCGTGCCACTATCCGAAATGTAAAAGAGATGGGGATGGTAGTAGAGGTATTTGTAGTAACGTTAATGATAGGAATGTAGAGGAAGATTCAGAGAAACCCTTTCAATGTGAGCTGTGCTCATTAAAATTTAAATCGGCCAGAGGTCTGGGACAGCATGAAAGGCATGCACACCCTAGTTTAAGAAATGAGAAAAGGAAAGGGAGTAAGGCGGATAAAATAGGGAATAACGATGGAAATAAAAGGGGTATATGGTCCAGAGAGGAAACTGAAATGCTGCAACAATTGGATTCTGAATTTAGTGGTTGCAGGAACATTAATAAGTTGATAACGGATAGGATGGGGTCTAAAACTGCAAAACAAATATCAGACAAGAGACGATTAATAAACAAGAAAAATAAATCTAGTAAGAAGGATTTAAATTTAGAGGAGCTCCCCAACAGTATTGATGAAGAGGAAGGAGAGGATAATGATAGAATTGAAAGTGACCTGATACCCGATAGGAGCGTAGAAGAGGAGAATCAGGACATCATTGATGTTAGGGAATGTCCAAATAGCTCAATTACAGATTTGATAAAAAATAATGGAGGAAGACCTGAAGAAGGGTAAAAATGGTTGCAAAGAGTTTAATAAGATTATGGGGGAGATTGTAGGTAAATTAGGACAGAGGAAGGAGGATGATAGGAAGAGTAAAATAAGTGGTAATAATAGAATAAAAACCAAAACTAAGGAGAATGGACGAAAGAAAGATAGGAAGGTAAACAATGCTTTAAAGAGATATAGTGGGAAAAAAGGGAAGTTTAAAGAGGCACAAGTCTTGTATAAAAGTAAAAGGCAGTATTTGGCAAGAAATTTAATGGGAGCCCCGGTTAATAGTAAATGTCCCCTAAGCGAGAAGGAACTGGAGGAATATTTTAAAGAAAAAACTAATGACTATTAATGAGAAAAATAGTTTAAGGGGTTTTGCCAAATACAAAAATCAAAGAGAGGAATCCATGGATGTTGCTCCATCTGGTCCTGTGACGGTGGAAGAAGTCGATCAGGCCTTAAGGGCGATGGACGTGAACACCGCCGCAGGACCAGATGGGGTAACGTTAAAGGAGATTATTAAAGTCTTTAATAAAGATAATTTAATACTGCCTAGGGTGTATAGCATTTGGCTACAAAGTGGCAGGATCCCAGATAGGTTAAAAACTAGTAGAACAGTATTAATCCCAAAAGTGAGCAGTGAAGATAAACTTAAAGATATAGATAATTGGAGGCCAATAACTATCGGGCCAATCCTGCTCAGACTTTTTACTAAAATCGTGGCAGGTAGGCTTAATAAGGTAATAAGTTTAAACAAACGTCAAAAAGGTTTTATGTCCGGTATCTCAGGATGCAAGGAAAATATTAAAATCCTTGAGAATATTATGAAAGGTGTCAAGAAGAGGAAGAAAAATTTAGCTGTAGTCTTTATAGACTTGGCAAAAGCTTTTGACACGATAGGACACAAATTAATTATTACTGCATTAAGAAGGCTTCACCTTCCGGTATTATTTATTAAATTGATAATAGACTTATATGATAATAATTCTACCCAAGTAGAGGGTTCTAACTGTAAAACTGGGAATATTCCCATTTTACGGGGGGTAAAACAGGGTGATGCTTTATCACCAATTTTATTTAACATAGTTATGGATCCTTTACTTTGCACAATTGAAGAGAAACAAAAAGGAATATTCCTTGGGGAGGATGGAAATGGTTGTCACTGCGCAGCGTTTGCGTTCGCAGATGACATTGCCTTGATTAGTGAAACTTATGAGGGAATGGTGTGCAATTTGAAAATAGTGGAGAAATTTTGTAATAATACCGGAATGGGGATTAATATTAATAAAACCAAGGGCTTTTATCTTACCCATAAAAATAAAACTTTTATATATAACGATGTAGTAAATTGGAGTATTAATGGGGGGATTATACAGTTTATAGAACAGGGTGCTACTGACAAGTATCTTGGGGCCAAAATTGACCCATGGGTGGGAGTCAGTAACACCGAATGGGAAAAGCAGTTAGAGGAATGGGTGGAGAATTTAAAAAGGTCCCCTCTAAAACCTGGCCAGAAACTTGGGATCTTAAAAACATACTTTTTCCCTCGACTGTATTTTTATCTCACTTTAGCGGAAGTTTCTCTTAACTATCTTAGTAAACTAGATAATATTATTAAAAATGCGGTGAAGGAAATCTTACATCTTCCTCAATCTATTACGGACGGGGTGCTTTATGCAAAAGCCCGTGATGGTGGCCTGGCATTAAATCGTCTGTCAGTATTCATACCGATTTCGATTCTGAGGAAGTATGGTACACTACAGAATTCGACGGATGAAATACTACATGCCTCATTTTATTTTGAAGGCAGTAGTGTGAAGGAGAAGATGCGGAAAATGAGTAGTTTAAAGGTATTGGAGAACATCTGGAATCCGTGTATCAATCAAGGGTCGAATGTTGGAGATACCATTATGGAAGAAGACGAAGGGATGGAAGAATTTGCGAGTTCTAACTACGCAAGTTGGAGAACTATAGAAGTACAGAAATGGATGGCCCTCCCCTGTCAAGGGGCAGGGGCACACTACTACAAGAACGATAGTATCTCCAATAACTGGTTGAAGAGGACAGACTCTATGAGAACGTCCAAAGTGATTAATTCACTGTTATTACGAACGAATTTATATCCAACAAGGGCGACATTATCGTATGGCAGGCCATTTAACATCAAAAGTTGCCGAAGATGTAATGATCCCTCGGAAACAATAGCACATATTTCTGGTTGGTGTCCCTTTGTTAAAAATATGAGGATTAAGAGACACAACAGAATAGTTGAGGAGTTAGTTAAATATATCAAGAAATACGGGTGGACAATATATGTGGAACCTAGCATTAAGGATGAGGCCGGGAAACTCTGGATACCGGACCTCATCGTGGCGAAGGAGCAGCAGATAATTGTCATAGATGTAACAGTTAGGTCTGATCTCCAAATAAACTCCCTCGAAGGGGCCTGGGACGAAAAGACGAAGAAATATCAACAGCTTGAGAAGGAGATAATGGACCTTATCGGTAAAGGAAAAGTATCCTTCTATGGGTTTGTGATGGGAGCCCGAGGGAAATGGTTTTCAAAGAACTCAGATTTGATGAAGACCCTCGGGATCGCGAAGTTTAAATCCTTTGCACAGAATGTCGCAAACTTGTCTTTGTCATTGACTCTCGAGCTCCTCCGGACTTTTATGGACTCTTAATAACTCCCTTCGATTTATTTAAGTTTTAGGTTGGAAATCTTAAGGTTTTTAATGTTTTTAATGCTTCTATAGTTCTTAGTTGGTTTTAACTAATTTTTAGTTTAATATTTTAATTTTTTCTGTTTTAGTAATAAAGTTGTAGTATTTTAGATCACTTAGGTAATTGGTGGGGGGTAATCTGGTGTTAGTTTAATCAACAGGGCACGCTATACACAACAAATGATGAGTGGTTACCTAGTCAATACGGTAAATAATCCTAGCTCATCTTTGTCCTCGCTTGAGATTCTGCTTCGCATTATTATTTTAACTTTTTTTACCTTTTTTGTTTTATCGTTCCCATTTTAGATCATTCAGCTGTGGTTTCGCTGGATAGGGGTTTGTCTTTTGTCGACGAGCGACGTGAAAACTCGGAAAGGACACTCCATCATGTATGATGAGTGCAATAAAAAGGTGAGAGGGGAAAAAATTTAAAAGGGATCAAAGGGGCATCTTGTTCATGTTGAGGGCGTTGCATGTATGGAATGAACTGCCAGAGGAAGGGGTGGAGGCTAGTACAATTGCAGCTTTTAAAAGGCATCTGTTTGGGTACATGAAGAGGGAGGATTTAGAGGGATGATGGTGAACCGTTGGCAAATGGGACTCCATTAACGCTCTCCGTTATTGGTCAATGCATTGAATACAGAAGCTGGGACGCCATATTGTGGCTGGACAGGACATTGAATAAGCCACTTCTGGAATTCTGTTTTCAGTTTGAATTACTCTGTTCTAGGAAGGATGTTGTGAAACTTGAGAAGGTTTGGACAAGATTTACAAAAAACGTTGCCAGGATTGGAGGATTTGGGCTACAGGGAGAGGCTGAATAGGCTCGGGCTATTTTATCTGGAGAGTCAAAGACTGAGAGGTAACTTCATGGAGATTTATAAAAATCACGAGGGGCGTGGATGAGGTGAGCAGCTGGCGACCTTTTCCTTTAGGTTAGGTGGGCTCAAAACTAGAACACATGGGTTTAAGTTGAGAGGGCAAAGATTTAAAAGGGATCTAAGTGGCAACGTTTTCAAGCTGAGTGTGGTGTGTGTATGGGAGGGGCTACCAGATGAAGTAGTGGAGGCTGAAAAAAATCACAACGTTTAAAAGGCTTCCAATTGGGTACAGGAATAGGAAGGGTTTTGATGGATGCAGGCCAATAGCCATTAGTTTAGGATTCCTTGTTGGCACAGACGATTTGGACCGACGGTCTGTTTCTTTGATCTTAATAAATTAAGATGCATTCCTCTTTTTTGTGCAGAGCTAGCTGAAGCACAGATAATTACCCTTGGAGCTGAGAAGGTGAAGCAGTGATTTTGATCTGGTGCAGATTTGGTTCCAAGGTCTTGAATTTGCAAAGAGAGAGAGGAATTGTTAACCCTGTCACGGTTTTTAATAACTACTTTCAAGTAATTGGCAAATAATACAAGGTGAAAAATGTGAACACTATTTTACTCAGTAAGTTCTGAGCATCTGGAACAGTCTGAACGACACAGTTTCAGAATACCTGCTGAAACAGACTTGGAATTTTACTTTTTAAGGAAAGATTTGGGAGGCTATGGGCTCATGGGAGAGTACTTGGGACAGATTTGCAGCATCTCCAGAGGAGAGAGAGTACAGCCCAATGGGCTGAATAGCCCCCAGCCCCTGTGCTCTGTGATACTTCCCATTCACTGTGAATGATGAAGCTCATCCCAGGGCAGGGAGAGGGATTAGCGGTCCACTCTCATGACAATGGTGCCCGGCTTGACGGCAGCTCCAGACCAATGGGAGGAGAGTCTGTGTGCCCCTGCAGCCAATGGGAGTGAATGAGGGGTGTGGCCAGCAAGACGACACCTGTCCATGAGCTGTACAGATGCAGTGTCACTGGGTGGGGGTGGGAGAGACAGCAGAGACTGGGACAGAGGCTGTAGGACCTGAATTACGAACTCCCGGTAAATTAAAACCAAAAGAACTGCGGAAGATGTAAAACAGAAACAACAACCAGGAGGATCTGGAAAAGGTCTGGCAGCATCTGTGAGAGAAATCAGAGTTAAAGTTTAAGATCTGGTGTCCCTTCCACAGAACAGATGTTACTGAGGGAAAAAAAGTCAGTTTATTTGCAGAAGATAGTGTGGGGGGAGGATATAAGGAGTAAAGGATAGGTGGGGATAGAGTGAGAAGAACGGTTGGATAAAGGAGTGGATAACGATATGGCTGGGGGAGGGTGACTCGCTGTTAATGGAGACTGTTAGTGGCTAACCATAGGTAGTGTGTAATGACAGGCTGTGAGAACAAGGCCTGGTGTGTGGGGTAGGGGGCTTCGACATGGTGTTCTTAACCTATGGTTAGCCACTAACTGTCTCCTTTATAGCTGTTGCCCACCTATATCACTGCCGATTGTGTCCTCGGCAGCTCCAGACATTTGGAATATCCTCCCTCA
>NW_026868515.1:0-39819 GCF_020745735.1 Hemiscyllium ocellatum | reverse complement strand
CTCTCTCGACTCTCTCTCTCTGTCTGTCGCCCTTCTCGCTCTCCACTTTTCTCGGTGTCTCTCTCTTCCCACCTCCCTCTCTTTCCCTCTGACTGAATCTCTCTCCCTCCTGTCCCTCCCTCCCTGTCTCTCTGACATACTCTGTCTCCCTGGCCCTTCCCTCTCCCTCTGACCCAGAGACTGGGGATGTTTGTGGGTTGGGGTGAGATGTGGCAGGTGGGGAAAATGGGGTAGAGATGGAATTGTGGGAGGGAGACTGCGACGGCATGAGAGAGAAAGAGGGGGAGAGGGAAAGTGGAGGCAGGTGGAGAAACCGGGGTTGGTGCGGGGGTGTGAGAGAGAGTGAGATGAGGTGAGGTTTGAGAAAGAGAGTGTGTGCCTAAAGAGAAAGAGGGAGAGAGAGAATTCAGGAGAAAAAGTAGGGGAGAGGTAATGGGGAGGCCAGGCCCAGTGGGGGGAACAGAGTGAGTTAAACCCAGCTCCTGAGCTCAGGGCGCGATGCCCTCCTCTTCCCTGAGGACCAGGACTTGGGGCTGAGTCTGTCTCTCTCCAGCTCAGCTTCTCCAACACAAAGACACACAACAACATCGGTCCCTCTGCTGCTCGGCACGCTTTCATCAGCATTTTTATTGGTTACAAATGGAAGTGATGGATACAGTCAGTGGGATGGTGCCTTTTCTCACTGGCCCCTGAGTTGTGAGAAACATTGAAATGTTTCCCTGTAACCCCCCCTGTGGGATAAGGATGGACAAACCAGCACTCCCCTCAGTCTGTTACCATAGCGACAGGCTGCTCCATCGCTGAAACACTGAACTGAAATGAGAAAATCCCGGATGGTGTGATTAATGAGGGAATTTGATGGATGGATGGATTTGTGTGAAGGGATATTTCAGCACATTCTTCAGCTGCTGCCTGAACTTAGTCTGGGTCACGGCATAAATCGCGGTGTTTGTGCAGCAACTGAGGAGCTGCAGCATGAAGCCCAATTCCTGCACAAAGGGATCGAGATACACAGACCAATACCCAATATCATCCATCCGGTTCCATATAGAATACAGCATTAACGTTGACCATAACAGGATGAAATTGGCCGAGATCACAAACAGTAAAATGATGGATTTTTTTCGGTTTCTCATTTCAGTGTCAGACTGAGCGTCCCCATTGGTGTGAGCGCGGAGTCTCCTGCGGGCTCTGCTGGTCACTAAAATGTGTCTGACGGTGAGAACATTGAGCAGCAGAATCAGGAGAAATGGGACGCCCGGGGTTAGAATGTGGTGGAGGAACTCGATTGTGACCCAGACACTGGAGAATCGAACAGCGAGTGTTACATCACAAAACCAGGGGGCGTTCCCCAGCCAATACCGAGCCGTGAGCATAAAATACCAGGAAATGTTCTTTAAACAGCTCAGCACAGTCACTGCTCCCAGAACCACAGCCGCCGTTTTCTCACTGCAATATTTACTTTTCAGCTTCTGGCAACAAATGGCCACAAACCGATCAAAGGTGAAAGTGACGGTGAACCAGACAGAGCAGTCAGTGGCTGCATAAAGCAGGACGGCGTGGATATTACACACGGGGACGGAGTACAGGAAATAAAACTGTTCCTGATAAACAATGGGAATGTGTCTCAGGATCAGGTCGAGGATAATGACCAGGAGATCCGCCGCTGCCATGGCCCCCAGGTAACGTCTGACACATGGAGACAATCCACAATCTTTATAAAGCAGGACGTAGATGGTCACTACGTTAACTGTGAGGAAGGAAAACAAACCCATTATCCATCAGCCTGGAGGCAAAGGGACCCGTTTGATCGGGGACCCAGTGAGATTTTCAAATGTGTCCCTGTATTCAGGAATTTATTAAAATAATTGGAGCTGGAATAACAAATGGGAAGGTCGAAATTACTGACAAAAATGTGACATAAACCACAAGAAACCCTCCCTCCCCAAACACACAGAGACACATCCATAAGGACAGATGGTTTCTAGAACATTCCCACACACTCGATCACCCGAGAGCAGACAGAGGTCACTCCTTCCCAGTTCCTAATACGGAGGGTGGGAACGTTGCTGTCCTGAAGGATTCTCTCCCAGTTTCCTGAAGACAAACGGAGTTTGGGAATTTCGTATATTTTGGTCTAAATTGTGTTCGATCCTGTTTCGTGAAGAAATGTAAACACAGGGAAAAAGTATTCACCCCTTTAACTGCCTGAGGGGCCTTCGGAACAGTGTCTCCTTCTCCCTGGAACGGGATCTCTTCCCTCGGGATCTTATCGTTTGTTCAATTCACTGACGTCCGGCCGTTCACAAACAAACAACGTCAGGGACAGAACGTTCCGGGGAATGTCAGTTATAGAATGTCAGGGACAGAACGTTCCGGGGAATGTCGGTTATAGAATGTCAGGGCAGAACGTTCCGGGGAATGTCAGTTATAGAATGTCAGGGGCAGAACGTTCCGGGAATGTCAGTTATAGAATGTCAGGGACAGAACGTTCCGGGGAATGTCGTTATAGAATGTCAGGGACAGAACGTTCCGGGGAATGTCAGTTATAGAATGTCGGGGACAGAACGTTCCGGAGAACCTCTTGACCTGTCCATCACCTTTCCCCCCCAATCCACCCCACCAAACATGATGTACCGTGCACAGGCTACATATCCATCCAGCACGGGGAGCTGTACTGACCACATCATTGTATTATCTATAAACCTCAACCAGACAGTCTGACCAGCACAGAGACCTGTGCAGTGATCACCCAGTGCATTGATCTGTAACCCAGGAGCAGTTACCCTCCCAGCATGTAGGGCTGTGTACACCACCCCAGTGCATTGATCTGTAACCCAGGAGCAGTTACCCTCCCAGCATGTAGGACAGTGTACCCCACCCCAGTGCATTGCTCAGTAACACTGTGTTAGATCCCTGCCCAGTGTGGGGAAACTTGCAGCCCATGCTGGAAGTGACAGGACCTCCAGCTCCCACCCATTTACAGCTCCATATCGATATTGTGCCATGACAAGGGGGTGCTGTGGGTGTGAACATCACTGCCAGAGAGAGATGGCGGGGAATCAGTTTAAATATCACCACATGGGAGGGGTTTGGGGTATAGACAGAGAGGGGGAGACTGAGAGACAGTGACATGGAAGGATGTGTTCCCAGGTTTCAGAATGCTGAAATGTAGACACTTTGGTAACAACCTGTAACATGAGCCAGTCTTCCCAGGAAAGATGGAAAAAAAGGAGATTGGTGTGAGGTGAAATAATGGAGAGTTTTGGATGAGCATTTGTTCTACAGCTTTGTAAATGGGAGCAGTTACAACAGAATCTATGACTCACTGGGCTGATTCTAACAATAATTTGCCTCAGTGTCATTTTCATTGAGTGTGACAGAGAGATTATCTGTACGAGGCCAAGCTAGATTCCTGGTGCTATCTTATCAAACACAACTCATTGACTACCCCCACCCCACCCCCACCCCATGGTGTCCCTCTCATTCAGTACCAGCCCGATTCTCCCACCCATCATGGCTGGAGGGACTCACAGTCGCCCGGGTGCCCCTGGATATTCCATGATCCCTGGCACTGGTGCCATCTTAAAAAGGCCAATGGGCACACGGTTGAGCTTTCTCAGCTTGGAGCTGCCCTGCACAGTTTACCCCGAGCATGGCAGATAAGGGGCAATTACACCACGGTTTGTCGACAGGGGCACGGAGGTCCTGGTGGATGGGCTAGTACAGAGGGTGACCATTCTCTTCCCAGAGGGATCCACACCACCAGACCCACTGAGCATGGTCTGTGCTCTCTACCCAGCTCAGTGCAGTGTCTGCGGTCTGAAGAATTGTCCAGCAAAACAGGACATGCATCAATAACCTTCCCCGCTCTGTCAGGATAAGGGTCACTGTATTCTCTCTGCTCCCTCACACTCACGGTATATCTGTCATAGCACCGACCCCCAAACAAAGCTCCTGTTCATATACACCCAGGACCCTCTGTTCCTGCAGCCCCTTTATAACGGCACAGCCTGTTTTAAACTGTCTTTCTTTTTCTTTCATACCAAAGTGCATCACCTCACACTGCTCTGCACTGATCCCCGTCTACCAGCGTGTCACTGTCCTGTTAGAGTTCCACACTGTCCTCCATAGATTTACAATTCTTGCAGGTTTGGTACCATTTACAAACATTTAGATTGTCATAGTGTCACAGTCCCCATGAAACAACTGAAATCCTGCCCCACACACAGGAGTCGGAGCAAGTGAAATACTGATATATTCCCACGGACAGAGTCGAATAATGACATACTGTCAATGGAATAACAAAAGTCCTAACACATACGAGACAGAGTAGATGAAATATTGACAAACCACAGAGCAAGAGAAATCCAGATAGGTTCCACTTATCTATATTCATCAGGGTATAATGGGATGAAGGTGAAAGTGTGTACTGTATCTTTAAGCGAGGGTGAATGCTGCTCTGAACTGGGAGCTTACAAGCCCCTGTGATATGAGAGGATGGCAGACCCAGAAACAGTATATTACTGTAGAGCTGGAGTCGGGTTATAAGCAGTTAAGAGATAGAGGGTCTTTCAGTTCACTTTCAGTGTTAAAAACTACATTGTTGTTTTTATTTAAACAGCGGAATTTGGGAGTTCTCTGTCACTCATATTTTAACAGTTTATGAGGCGAACTGAGCATTTAATTATGTTTAGTTTAAATTACCAGATGGGATCTATGCCGTGTCTAACAATTGCTGTGTGTGTATCTGTGTGTCTCTGTGTGGGGCAGGTCTGGCTGTCTCTGTGGTGCTGAAAGTGATGCAATGCCACCCTCTGCTGGTCTCCTCACGCCACTGCACAGGCATTGGCAGAGGGTGAAAACCAACAGGGATTCACTCAGACAGGGGGAGGGAGAGGACAGCTGCTCACAGCACCATCCAAACTGATGTCTTATCCATGTACTGATCTAAATGTCCTTTAAACGTTGTAACTGTCCCTGTTTTCACCACTTGCTCTGCAAGTTCATTCCACACACAAGCCAGCTTCTGTCTAAAATAATTACCTCTCCTGAATTTTGTAAATCGTTTTCCTCATGCCTCAAAATATCCCTCCGTTTTGAATCCCCAACTCTAGGGAAAAGACATCAGCCCTTCAGCTTATCTGTACTCCTCATTATTTTATAAACCTCTGCAAAGTTACCCCTCCATCTCATACTCTCCAGTGAAAAATGTCCCAGCCTATTCAGCCTCTCCTTATAGCTCAATCCCTCCATTTCCAGCAACATTCAGGTTAAACTCTTCTGAACCCTCTCCAGCTTAATAATATCAAGGTCAATAATATCAAAGTGAATAGTCAATGTATTTTATAAGGGGGTAGTGGAGACCAAAACTAGAGGTCATAGTTGTAAGAGGAGAAACATTTAAAAGTGACCTAAGGGGCAGCTCTTTCACCCAGTGGGTGGTGTGCCTATGGAATGAGCGGGCAGGATGCCAGACTGGACACAGTATTCGGGAAGAGGTCTCACCAATGTCCTGTACAACCACAACATGACGTCCCAATTCCGATACTCAAAGGTCTGACCAATTAGGAAAGTGTGCAAAACACCTTCTTAATCACATTTTCTATATGAGATGCGCATTTTTAAGAATACTACCTGACGGCCTTGGTCTCTGTCCTACAGCACTGCCAAAGACCCTACGTTTAATTGTATAAGTCTTACCCTTGTTGGATTTACCAAATCCAATACCTCGCATTAATCCAAACGAAACTCCATCTGCCACGCCTCGGCCAGTGAGTGATATTACCACCTCCTCACCTTCCCCGTTTAATTTTAAAATGCCCACCCCTCTCCAGGAGGCCTGCACACTCCGGCCTTGATTTTCACAAAGACCCTGAGCTTGGTTTGCCTTGTGTGGTTAGAGGGAGGAGGGACAGATTGCAGACACAGTCAGTGGGGAGGAGAGGCTGGACAGTAATCAGCGGCCTGGTATCATTTCATGGTTTTAGGCCGAGGGCAGACACACGTGAGAGTTGGGTTATACTGATCGGTGTTTTGGGACCAGAAATTATGGTCTTACTCCGTGTCTGGTGTTCAGTAATAAATATCTATTTGAGACCCTTCATTGGGCAGAGTATGTCTGCAGGATTTCTGTCCCTAATATTGCAGAGTACAGATAATAGCGATTAAAGATGGTCATAGTTAATTTCAATCTTGCACTTGTTTAACAAAACAAAATGTTTTGTGTAGCTCAGTAATGGTAACCTGATTATAATAAATCCACACCGAGCTGAACGCTGTACCTTAAAATGTGACCCAAAATCTGGGTATAGTAGTGTAGTGGGTAGTGTCCCTGTCTCTGAGCCATGGCTCTGGGGTTTGATTCCAATTCCTGATTGTGTGGTAGTGTTCCTAGCTCTGGACCAGAAGGTGTGGATTCATGTCCTGCCTGTTGCAGAGGTATGTCACAGCATGTCATAAGAGGCTGATGAACAAACACACAGGAGAATAATGTTACAGCTTTATGGGTATTGCCGAGTGGTGCTCGTGTCCCTACCTCCGGGCACAAAGGTCTAGGTGTAAATCCCACAGAAGTGTCTCCTAATATATCTGAACAAACTGATGAAACTGGGTTTAGAATTGTGACTTGATGGAGAAAGAACAGGTGTCGGTGTTGAATGTCAGCATTTCGGCCCGGGATTATTGAAAGTACAGCCATTCGTGTTGATTGGAGTCACATTTCGCAGCAGGAAAGGTTTATAAAATCAGAACGGGCATGGATAGGGTTTGTAGTCAAGGTTTTTCCCCAGGTTAGGGGCATCCAAAACTAGAGGACATTGGTGGAAAGTGAGAGGAGAAAGATTTTGATGAGGCCTAAGGGGCACCTTTTCACACAGAGGGTGGTGTGCTTATGGTATGAGCTGCCAGAGGAAGTGGTGGAGGCGGGTACAACTACATCATGTAAAAGGCATCTGGATGATGACAGACCTGCCAAGCTTTTCCAGCAATTTCTGTATTTGTTCAAACAAAGCATTCATTTTAACACAGGTATCTATGTTAGCTGTTTGGATACAGAATTGGCTGGCCAGCAGAAGACAGCGAGTGGTAGTGGAAGGAAAATATTCTGCCTGGAAGTCAGTGGTGAGTGGTGTTCCACAGGGCTCTGTCCTTGGGCCTCTACTGTTTGTAATTTTTATTAATGACTTGGATGAGGGGATTGAAGAATCAGTCAGCAAGTTTGCAGATGACATGAAGGTTGGAGGTGTCGTTGACAGTATAGAGGGCTGTTGTAGGCTGCAGCGGGACAGTGACAGGATGCAGAGATGGGCTGAGAGGTGGCAGATGGAGTTCAACCTGAATAAATGCGAGGTGATGCATGTTGGAAGGTCGAACTTGAAAGCTGAGTACAGGATTAAGGATAGGATTCTTGGCAGTGTGAAGGAACAAAGAGATCTTGGTGTGCAGGTACATAGATCCCTTAAAATGGCCACCCAAGTGGATAGGGTTGTTAAGAAAGCACATGGTGTTTTGGCTTTCATTAACGGAGGATTGAGTTTAAGTGCCATGAGATCTTGTTGCAGCTCTATAAAACTTTGGTTCGGACACACTTGGAATACTGTGTCCAGTTCTGATCACCCTATTATAGGAAAAATGTGGATGCTTTGGAGAGGGTTCAGAGGAGGTTTACCAGGATGCTGCCTGGACTGGAGGGCTTATCTTATGAGGAGAGGTTGACTGAGCTCAGACTTTTTTCATTGGAGAAAAAGAGGAGGAGAGGGGACCTAATTGAGGTATTCAAGATTATAAGAGACATAGATAGAGTTGATAGCCAGAGACTATTTCCCAGGGCAGAAATGGCTAACACGAGGGGTCATAGTTTTAAGCTGGTTGGAGGAAAGTATCGAGGGGATGTCAGAGGCAGGTTCTTTACACAGAGAGCTGTGGAAGCATGGAATGCGTTGCCAGCAGCAGTTGTGGAAGCAGGGTCATTGGGGACATTTAAGAGACTGCTGGATATGCATATGGTCACAGAAATGTGAGGGTGCTTACATGAGGATCAATGGTCGGCACAACATGGTGGGCTGAAGGGCCTGTTCTGTGCTGGACTGTTCTATGTTCTATGTTCTATGTTCTTCTCTGTGTATGACAGCAGCAATGATGCACCGACATGGAACAGGGAATGTGATGGAGACATAGTTTGGACAATGTACAAGGAGATCTCACATGGTCCAGTTTGGGAGAGAATGACATTATTGTATGATTCAACTCAGAGAGGGAGAAAATGTCATCTGCCCGAGAAGAAACGGCCTATTGCACTCTCTCCTGCATTATTCCCCATCACAGTAACACGTACGAGCGAAATCAAAACTCTACTGTCATCGTTACCATTCTTATTTTTATAGAATCCCTGCAGTGTGGAAACAAGCCCTTCGGCCCAACAAGTCCATACCAACCTTCCAAAGAGTAACTTTCCCATGTCCTTACAGTGACCACTGACTAGTGCACCTAAAGTAGAAATCGCTGAACACTATGGACCATTTGACCAATTCACTTGAATTATACAGCTTTGGGCTGTGGGAGGAAACGGGAGCACCCATCAGAAGCTCACGCAGACAAGGGGAGAAGATGCAAACTCCACACAGATAGTCGCCCGAGGCTGGAATTGAACTCATGCCCCTGATGCTGTGATGGAACAGTGCGAACTACTGAGCCACTGTGCTAACCTGGAACCTACTGACTGCCTAATGCAAAGGGAATTCAGCCAAATCCAACTCTCCCAGGATAAAATCCCATTGCTAGCAGCTGTGTGAGTACAATATCTTCAGAAGCAGAATCACATTTTGGACAATCTTTCAATTTTTCCTTTTGTCATGAGTTACACTAATATTTGGACAAGGTTCTTTCAACATGAAATTGCTGAGATTTTATTTATTTTGTGTGTGTGTGTGTGTGTGTGTGTGTGTGTGTGTGTCAGTGATTTTAGAACGGGAAATATCGATTCTTTATTTGCAATACCCAAACAGTTTGCCATTCAGCATTCCATCATAGTTGGAGTAACATTGCTGTGGATCATAAACGTGCTATTTGAGCAGATTAAAGAAACCAGCCTGACTTGTTCCTAAAACTGACCCTGACCTAGTCTGAGACCAATATCGTCGGCCATATCACCGACCTGGTTACATTTAACATTTGTTGTGAGCAGTGGAGGAGCGGGACTAGAAAAGGGACCAGTGAGCCTGATGTCAGTGGGGGGTAAGTTGTTGGAGGGGAAACTGAGGGATAGCATTTACATACATTTGGGAAGGTAAGGGCTGATCGGGGTAGACAACGTGGCTTTCTGCATGGGAAATCATGTCTCATTAATTTAATTCAGTTTTATGAAGAGGTGACAAAGAAGATTGATGAAGGTAGTTTGGTAGATATTGTCAATATGGATCTCAGCAAGGTGTTCTTAATATTCTGATTGGTAGGCAGTTTAGTAAGGTTCGGTCACATGGGATACAGAAGAAGCGAGTCACAATTGTCTTGAAGGAAGAGAGGTATTTTTCAGGCTGGAAGCTTGTGAGCAGAAATTATACACTTAATGGTAAGGTCCTGGTGAGTGTTGTGAAACAAACGGACATAGGGCTGCAGGTACATTGCTCCTCGAAAGTGGACTCGAATGCAGACAGTGCGGTACAGAACACATTTTACAAATCTGCCTTAATCAGTCAGAGCATTGAGTATAGGAGTTGTGGTGGCATGTTGTATCTGTACAGGATGTTGGTGAGGTCACTTTAAGAATATTGCGTACAACTCGGTTTTCTGCAGAAAAGATTTACACAGATGTCCCAGGACTGGAGGTTTGAGCTTTAGCGAGAGGTTGATTAGTTTGAGGTGTTTCCCCCTCGAGTGTCAGAGGCTGAAGGGTGACATTATAGAGGTTTATAAAATCATCATGGGCATGGATATTCTGAACAGCCATGTTCCGCTCCCCAGGGGAGGGGAGCCCAGAACAGGAGAGCACACGTTGAAGGGGAGAGGACAAATGATTTAGAAGGGACCTGAAGTTAAATGTTTCACACAGAGAGTGATGTGTGTACATAAAGTGCTGTCAGAGAAAGGGGTGAAGGCGGTTACAATCGCACATTTAAAAGTATCTGAAAGAGGAGGGATATTGGCCAAATGCTGGCAAACGGGACTGGATCAGATTTGATATCTGATCGGAGTGAACAGATTGGACTAACGGGTCTGTTTCCATTCTGCATGATTCTGATTCTATAAGAGGGATGACAAAAAATTCTGAAAGTACCTTTCAAATCCGAATCCTCTTCACTGCAAGTTTATCTTGCCTCTATGTTCACATTGATTGAAAGTTGTGTTACTGAAATATTTGACAGAGAACTGAGTCATGGATAATGGGACACAGACAGGAAAGTGGGGCTGAGACCCCAACCTGATCAGCCACAATCTTAGTGCCTGGTGGAGAAGGTTCAAAGAGTCTAATGACTCACTCCTGTCCCTCAATCCCATGGTCCTGTGTTCCATTCAGGCCCCTGAACCTGTTGGGCAGGAGCATTTAGAGACTACTTACCTCTATAACCTGGTGCACAGAAACAGAGGAGATCATTCGGCCCTTCAAGACTGTCCCACATACTTTGAGGTGATTTGAGAAATGTAATTGTAAAACCCAGGCTGGGTATGAAAGAGGCCCCTCATCTCTCTTTACAGAGCTTCCCCTCTCTGCGACTTGTGCTCCATTTGTTGGTCATGTTGTAGACCCAAATTCCCTGTGAATACAGATCCCATACCTCACCCAGCGATGGCTCACAAAATCCTCTGGTCTTCCTGACAGCAACATTTAATACCAAAACATTCATAAAAATAACACCCTCTAACTTTCCAATAACAAAATGTGAGGACATCAGACAATGTTCAGAATAATTTGACGCCCCCATCAGCTCCTGAACTGGACTGTGTCCATGTGCAGCAAGACATGGACTCCATTGAGGCTTGTGCTTTTAAAGAGTCTGTAACATTCATATAAAGGACTGTCTGACACTGCACAGAGCCACAGTAAAATAAGAGTTCATTCCACACCTCACACTGGTTTGACAGGAATATGAGGAAGTCGTTCAGCCCATTGACACTATTGGAGAGGAACAGGGACAGCCCATTCAGTGCCTCCAACATATTACTCAGGAAGAGAAGGATTCTAGTGTGATGGGCTGCACCAGAGCGCCTCGACAATATTTGAAGGTGGTAGCCTAGACTCTACTATTTTCTTATTTTAAAGAAAATATAAAGTGTCTGTTCCAGATGCAATGTGACTGGTCAAACAACTCGGTATGCAGGATAACACTATTTACTTAAACGCGATAGATAAAATAAAACCAAAGAAAGAGGAATTTAGAATAATGGAATTATATTGGACAAGTTAACAGAATAAGACATCTAGGAACTATTACTAATGAACTGTTCCAATACTGGAAAATCACATGAACACAGCCCTTGGCAAAAAAGGAATATTCAGACACTGAATGACACAAATATTTCTCCAATTCAGGATTTAAAAACAGCACCAAGAGAAAATCCATAGAGAGTAGCTGCCAGGAGACATTCACTAAAGTTTTCAACTCGGTGGAGACCCCAATAATTTCTGATGTTACTGAGAAACCAAAACCCAGAAATCCTAATCTGTGAGAGCTGACCATACCAATTCCATCTGCATTAAAATAAACCTAAGGCCTCCCTAGCTGTTACTCAAGTGGTCCTAACTAGCCAGCTGGGTAACGGTCATTCAATCTCTCTCGTAAAAGAAACCAGAACAAAATAACTTCTTAAAGCTACAGCATCATCACACTAGTCAGCACATCGAGCTGTCATACAGGAACTGGGGGTAACCAGACAGGCCCTTGGCCCTGTACAATCGGACGAGGAAGAAGCCAATCAGTCCCTTGAGTCACTTACACAGGAACAGAAGGAGGTCATTCCCACCTCAATGCACTTACACAGGGGCAGAATGAGGTAATTGATGCTGATTCCTGATGAATGTCTTATGCTCGAAACGTCGATTCTCCTGCTGTGCTTTTCCAGCAAACCACCGTCTTCTCTGATCTTCAGCATCAACAGTCCTCGCTGTCTCCTAACTGATGCTCTAACATGATGAACAAGTGGAGCAAAGCTGCATAGACAGACTGCTCCACGTTGTTCCTCGCAGCTCCGTCAGTCATGATACACACGTGGGACTTTAACGTGGTTTTCTAGTGGTGAGGAGGGAAGCCATATGTCTTGTGTGAAGGCACCTTCCATCTCCGAGAAGCCAGCCTGGTGTTCTCTGTGCAGGGCGGGAGCTGGTGGGAATGGCTACCTGTTTCAGATGGAAGGTATTGTGGCTGCTGTTGGGGATTGTGAGCAACCTGACGTTCAGTACGGGTTCACATGCCGACTGAACAATAACGTGGGGAGAGTTAATTTAGGCATATAAACTATTAGGACAGACACGTTAGACTGATGAATGGACTCTCTAAGTTCAAATAATGCTGATCTTGTTCATGTTGATCTTGTCTAGTGCACGTCCTGTTCAGTGTAACCTGTATGCCTTACTCTGTCCAAGTCTATTTCCATCCTATGATCTGTCTGGCCATGCTTACTATGATCTGCCTCCACTGCTCATAAATAAAGTGTTTCCCTGTACTGAGGTACACGTGGCAATAAATCAAACCAATAACTCCTGGGTAAAGTATGGAATTTCTGTTTTGGCACTCCTCGTGTTTCAGCATCACCATTTTTTCGTCTCTCACACTCTACAGGTTAAACACTCAGCTTCTTCACTCTATCCTCATGTTACCATCATCCGTGTCTGTGGTACGGGAACCATTCCTTACAAAGGACATCATATCTGTACAGAATGCCCCAAATGCTCTCGCAGCAAGGTTCTACAACAGCTGAAAGATGGCTTTACTTATGTACTCGAATCATCTTACAATGAAGGACAGCATACCATTGACTGCACTCATTACTTACACAGGGTTTGATTCGGAGCAGTCAGCATAGACTTGTGAGTAGGAGATCATGCTTCCCAAATTTGTTAGAGTTCTTTGATGAAGTTACCAGGACGTTTGATAAGTTTCCACATAGCAGGCTGCTCAGGAAGGTTACAACACGTAGAATGCGTGGGAACTGTCCAATTGGATACACAGTTGGCTTGATGGTAGGAAGCAGTGGGTTTAGTGGAAGGATGCTTGTCAGACAGGAGGCTGGGTCCATTGCTGTTTGGTATCTATGATTTGGTTGAGAATGTACAAGGTATGTTTAATAAGTTTGCAGATGACACTAAAGTAAGTGGGAGCATGATCAGTGAGGAATATTATCAGAAATTGCAGCAGGACCTTAAATGGACCGAGAAATGGAATTTAATATAGAAGCGTGAGGTCTTGCATTTTGGAAATTCAAATCAAGGTAGGAGTTTCATGGTGAATGGGTGGGTCTTAAGGGGTGCAGTGGGCAGAGAGACCTTGGTGCTCAGGTGCACGGTTCCCTGAGAGTGGAGTCACGGGTAGACAGGGCAGTGAAGAAGGCATTTGGCACACTGACCTTCATCAGGCAGGATATTGAGTATAGAAGATGGGAATTTATGCTGCAGTTACACAGGGCTTTGGTAAGGTCACACTTGGAGTATTGTGTTCAGTTTTGTCACCTTGTTAAAGGGAGGATGTTATTAACTTAGAAAGAGTGCAGAAGAAATTTACAAAGATGTTGGCAGGACCCAATGGTCTGAGTTATAGGTAGAGGTTGGACAAGCTAGAACATTTTATTTAGTGTGTAGGAGACTGAGGGAGTCCTTATAGAGTTGTATAAGATCGCGAGGGGTATGGATAGGGTTAATGGTCTCAGTCTTTTTCCAAGGTGTAGAGAATCGAGGACGCGAGAGGATCAGTTTAAAGTTAAAGGAGAAGGAATAAAAGGGAACCTGAGAGGCCACTTCTTTACACAGAGGCTGGTACGTGGATGAGCTGCTAGCAGATGTGGCTGAAGGGGTACATTAACAACATTTCAAAAGCATTTGGAAAATTCCGTGGATAGGAAAGGATTAGAAGGATATGGGCCAACTGCAGGGAAATGGGGTTAGCGTGGATGGACATTTACAAGGTGGAGTCAAACCTCTCTGTTAATTAAAACAAACACCCAGAAAAGCTCACCTCATCTCGTAATCTGTTAAAATATGAGCGACACAGATCTCCTACATTCCCCTATTTATACAAAGATTAACAAATTTATTTCTTAACCTTAATAGTGAACACTAAACAATAACTATTCACAAATACAAGCCCCTCTTTTCTTAGCTACTTACTATCTGACTCCAACTCTGTAAAAAATATACTGTTTCAACAACCTACATATTAAACATTACAATCTCAAGACCATACAGTCTCTATCTTCCCCGCTGTCTTCACTCTTTCAGCTGCTGATCTCCCTGGGTCATTTTTTTTATTGCAAAGAGGTTTGCATGAACATGTGTCTTTGAGAGAGAGTGTTTGAGATGGCCAGTTAGCACTCCTGCTCTACAGCAGTTGCTCTACTGTTGGATGGCAGCAGCTCTCCGTCCAGTGTTCAATATTCTGGGTTTATATACTCCCCATGATATAATAATTCTCATAATTTGACTGCTGTCCAGGTGTCCAAACAATAATATTCAAATTCTGTTGGCATCTGGTATCCTGAGCGTTATTTAAACTCTTTGGTTACATTTGAATGGCTGTCAAAACAGTAACCAAAACTCAGGAATCCATTTCCCAGCTAATGGTGACGTGTGGAACAGTGTGACCTTCAGCTGGCATCTGTGGCTTTCATTTCTATTCAGCAAAACCCGATCTGTTTTAAAGTGTCCATACATGTTTTTGTCTTCATAACATCTCCCCGCTTCAGGAAATAAAATGAACTAGCAGAATGTAAAGATGGCTACATTTCTTTTCCTCTAATTCTTAATCCCAATTTTATGAAATACAAAAGTATGAATCTCAGTTATATCATTCATATTAATTCTGCACACCAATACAACACTGGAATAAGTCAAATCTTATCTACACTTTTTCCATTAAATCCGCGAAAACACATCTGATATCACATTATAGAAGACACAGCATGTACATTTTGTAAGTTTAAAGTTGGTGAGGTAAGACTCCAATGAAATAGTCTCATATTCTGGTCTTTAAATATTCAAAAAGATGGAGAGATTTGTCGTTGTCCACAACAATCTCCGACAATTTGTTTGTCATATACACATTAAAATATTGTCAGGCCAGTGTGGAACTTAATCGTTTTTGTTCAATAATGGAGATTTTCAATTTTTTTTTCTGTTGGACATTGAGTTTTTTCGACAAGTAGCCAATTAGCCATTCAATTCCATCACCTTTTTCCATATCAATACATCTCTGACCCCTATATCCCGAGCATCAAACACAATTTTCAAAGGGTTTCAGAATATTTGGTGCAGCTAAAACTGGTGTAGTGATTAATCCTGCTTTAAAATTCTCAAATACCTCCTGGCATTGTTCTGTCCACCACAATTCTGTGTTCTTCTTCAGTAAATCCATCAGTGTTGCCAAGACGCTGCTGAAGTTTTGAACAAACTTCCGATAGAATCCACTCAGTTCCAAAAATCGAAGCACCTCTTTCTTCGAGGATGATCGTGGAACTTCCTCAAAGCCCTTCGTTTTTGTGGTCCATGGGGTCAACCTTCCATGTCGAATATAATGTCCCAAGAACATCACCTCCGCCTTCGCGAATTCCATTTTCTTTCTGTTTATTACCAAGTTTGCTTCTTGTAATCGTTCAACATGCTCTGCCAACTGTAACATGTGAGCTTTCAATCACTTGCTGAAGATCACTACATCATACAGATAAGTTGCACAATTTGTTCATATGGCCACCCCTCTATTCTTGAGTGTTAAATGTGGCTGGTGCATTATTCATCCAGATGAAATACTCGACAAAGTTTTTTTGTCATCTCCGGTATCTTTACCAGGAAGTTTAACTGACTTCACACTTTTTTTTAATTTGAAAGGGGCCTGGCTTTGAATGGTTTTCTTACCACTGGTGGCGAAACTAATACGTCATCCCCACGGGAAATCGTCAAAGTTTCAGAGATTTTATCTGCCACCTGCGTCACTCTACACTGTGCCCTCTTCATGTGCTGTTTAACTAACTCACCTACTCGGTCTAATCTCTCCCTCACCTCTGATACATAATCCAAGTGTGAGATCTCCGACTTTGGTCCTGTCAATTTATATTTAATTAGTTTCTAAGGACCTCTCACTTCATGTACGAATATTAAATCAAAGGAAGTAAGTGAGTAGATTTATTTGGGGCATCTCTAATTGCAAACAATTTAATGGGGCACCTTTATCCCAACCATTCGGGTAATCCTGACAGTACGCTGTTAACATGGTCCTCAGTGTCTGATGCTAACTTTCCAAGGCTACCTGGGATTCAGGATGGGACGCACTTGATTTGAAGTGCTGTATGCCTAAGATATCCATGACTTCCTAAAACAGCTGAGCAATAAAATGAGACCCTTGGTCTGACTGAATCTCTCTGGGCAGTCCACAGCGAGTAAAGAAAGCTACCAATCCCTCCACCTTCATTTTTGCCTTAACACTCCAATAATGGAATTGCCTCTGGAAATCTGGTAGACGCATCCATTATGGTCAGCAAATATTGGTTTCCACTTTTACTTTAGAGAGGGGAACTACACAATTAATCATAACCCATAAGAAGGGTTTCTCGAATGCAAGAATTGACAACAAAGGTGCTGGTTTTATTACTGCCTGTGACTTACCTACCATTTGGTATGTATGTCACGTACAACAAAAATGAACCGCGTCCTTGTGCATTCCAGGCCATTAGAAATGCTTCTGTACCTTAGCCTGAGTCTTCTGTACACCTAGGTGACCGCCTGCAGAGAGTTTATGTGCGACCCGTAACACTGTACATTACTGCTAACACAATCTGGTGCACTTCGGCCCATTTCCCTTCTGCAGTAACCTATCGGGGTCTCCATTTTAGTTTTATGATTCTATGTTTAAGTTAATATCGTTCAACAATATATTCTGATTCATTTTCTGTGTGTGTGAATGTGTGTATATATATCTGTTGTAAGTCCATTAGACTTTCTGGACTAAACACCTCTGCCTGATCCTCTGCCTGTTCAGGTTTTTCCTGCACCGTTACATCAAACAGGGTGTCAGTTCACTGAGCATCAACTCATTTGTCTTTTTAGTTCATTTCTTCTTCCTGCTGTGACTTATGACAGTGGGATCTTGTTACTACACAGTCTGGAAAATATCCTGGGTAATTTTCTTTGAACTCACCAATTCCCTCATCTTCCTTTGGCTTTGCCACCACAAGGGGTGCCTTTCCCAACTTGCTTCCTGCTAAATCGTTCCCAAGAACAAGCTCTATTCCTAGAACAGATACTCTGTTACTCACTGTCACTGTTACTTCCCTAATTTTGATTTGGCATTCCATCCTGATGTTACATAAGGGAATGCTTAATTTCTGTTCCCATTCCACAAGTTATCACGTTCTTGATTATAATGCCAGAAAGAGTGA
Organism: Hemiscyllium ocellatum; assembly: GCF_020745735.1. Taxonomy (NCBI): domain Eukaryota; kingdom Metazoa; phylum Chordata; class Chondrichthyes; order Orectolobiformes; family Hemiscylliidae; genus Hemiscyllium; species Hemiscyllium ocellatum. The sequence continues at coordinate 22,245 of NW_026868515.1, read as the reverse complement.
AAAAAAAAACTTTCAACTCTTACTATTAGAGGGTGAGAGAAAGTGAGGGCGGCAGATGCTGGAGATGAGAGTTGAAAAGTGTGGGGCTGGAAAAGTCCATCATGTAGGCAGCATCCGAGGGGCAGGAGCATTGACGTTTCAGGCATACGTCATTCATCAGGAAAGTGGGGCGTAAGGGAGGGGGAAGAAGATTGAGAAATAAATAGGAGGGTGGGGGGTGGTACTAGGTGAAAGGGAGCTTGGGAGGCAATTAGTAGATGTAGGTGGGTGTGATGGTGATAGGTCGTAGAGGAGGGTGACTGGACACCTATCGGTGGTAGGACAGCTGGAACCCTCAAACTGTACAGTATCAACGTTGACTTCACCAAATTCCAAATCTCCCCTCCACCAACCTCTCCCAGATCCAACCGTTCAACCGAGCACTGCCCTCTTGAACTGCCCTAACTGGCCATCTTCCTATCCACCTATCGACTCCACCCTCCCCTCTGACAAATCACAATCACTCCCACCTACATCTTCTTATTGCCCTCCCAGTGACCCTCCCACCAGCCCAGCTACTACTCTCATATTTATCTTCCAGCCCCCTTGTCCCCCCACCACCTTCCGGACGATGGGTTTCTGCCTGATATGCGATAGTCCTGCTGTTCGGAAACTGCCTGATCTGTTGTGCTTTTCTGGACCCTCACTTCTCAACTATTAGAGACTGAGCAGAGCCTGTATCTCACAAAATTATAATTTCTTATCCTTCTCCCCTGCTCTTTCTGAGTAAACGTTACCTACAGAGGCGAATTCTTTACAGAGATCAGGCACTGCCTCCATACCCAGCCCTTGCCTAGGCTGTGCAATCTTCTGCAGCTCCTCGGCTGCACTTGGGGTTTCCTTTGCCAGTTTCACTAATGTCACTGGCTTAGCCTCTTCTACCGCATCTTTCCCCAAAGTGTCTTCCTTTAACGCCCAGCACAGTGTGTCCCAGCTAACTGCAGTGAAAACAACTTTTTCCATGTGCCCTTCTTAAACCATCAGTACTGTAATTCTATGTGTTCCACTCCCTTACAGTGAGACCACCTGAGGCCTTTCACCACTTTCAACCCCCTTGGGCTTCTTTCTTCACCTGTGGTAAACTATTGTGAGCTACTGTTCACTTTGTAATGTGTGATCTTCCCTTCTCCCAATTTCTATCCCCCACAGGATGAAATTCCTGCCAGAAGCTAAATTTCATCACATGCCACAATGCCACAATCACCTGCCATTTCTGCCGTGCTTCTCACTTCTTGAACTTTCTATTCATTCACATGAATTCTTACTATCTCTGGAAGTGAGTCTTTTAACTTCTCCAGCTGATTAATCTTCCTTCAAGCCTCACAGGTCTTATCCATTTTTAAGGCCATAACCCACCTATCAAAATGACTGTGGTTAATTCTTTCAAACTCAGTATAAGTCTGACCTGGTTCCGTCTCTATTTTTCCGAATTTCTGTCTATATGCTTCAGGTACCAATTCATAACGAATCAAAATAGCCAATTTGACATCTTGATAATGTCTGGATCCCTCGTCTGATAGCGCTGCACATACCTCACTAGCTGTGCCCACCAGATTAGTCTGAACTAGCATTACCCACAAGTTCACAGGACAGGTCATCTGCCGTGTCATTTTTTCAAATGAAATAATAAAAGATTTTGACATTTTTCTCACCGAAATATGGCAAGTTACTAACCTAGTTGAATACATCCCTACGTTCTCCCTTCATCTCCATTCTGTTAATTTAACTTTCTTACCTAATTCCCAACTTCTGAATTTCAATTCCCCTCTCTCTTTCTTTCTCTTCTCTTTCTCTTTTTTCTCTCTCTGTTTCCGTCCCTTTATTTATCTTCTAACTCCAGTTGCCACATTTTCAATTTAAGTTTTTATAACTCTACTGCAGTTGCCTATTTCTCTGATACATCAAAGTGCTTGACCAACTCCATTACAATTTCAGCTTCCCTTTTCTCCCTGGTTAAACCCAATTCCAACCTATTGGCTAATTCTAAAAAATGTCCTCCTTCTGTCTTTCTAAATTTCCTTGGAAAATTCGGGAACCTCTTCAGTAATGTTAAAAGCCATTTCCCTCACGTTTCAATTAACCAACCACAAGTAACAAAATTAAACGAATTTTCCCAATGGTTTCATTTGAAGCTCAAAGTCACTAATTGCAATGAGTTGTAATTTGCTAGGATCTGTTGTATCACAGATCTGTTCAAGTCTGTCCAAATGCCATATGGCAAGGCCCCAAACTGTTATAACATCAATGTCAAACCCCTCTGTTAATTAAAACCACATACCCAGAAAAGCTCACCTCACATCATAATCTGTCAAAACGTGAGCGACAGAGAACTGCTAAATTCCACTAATAAACAAAAAAAAAACACTTATATGGATGCAAGTTAGCTCACTGAGCTTGAAGGCATGTTTTCAGAAGTTTCGTCACCATGACAATGTTTCTTAAATTGGGTGATGTCATTTCAGGTTATTTTAACAATAGAATGTAGACAGAATCTAAATTGATGAGTTTATTGATGGACTTCTGGTTAGAATACCATTCCTCTAAGAAGGTCCTTGCGTGTCTTAGTATGTGTGTGTGCTTTGTCCCAGTCAAAGTGGTGCCCTTCTTTGTCTGTATGTATGGAACATAGTGAGAGTGCATCATGTCTTTTGGTGACTACTTGGTCTTCATGTATCCTCATAACACAACAACAGGACAGTTTCAATGGTGGAAAAAAGATAGTATATATACTGTTTAATCAATGTGTGTGTGCGCAGATAAGTCACAAATGATGTATAAAATTGATAAAATATTAAAACATTATTTGATCCTCTCAACGTTCCCTCTTTTTCTGGGATTCCCAACTCTAATTTCTCATTCTTACCAGGATGTGTGCTCCAAATTCTTGATTCTGGTGTCCCAACTTATTTCAATATATTGGCCTGCTGGGTTCTTTCCAAAGCTAGTGTCTGTCATATCATTGCAGACAAATATTCTGGCATCAGACTTAGCATTTGAAGATAATACTCTGCTGTACGTGCACTGTATAAAGGACCACAGCACACAGGCATTGCAAAAATATTGGAGGATGTTCATCTGCTTCTTTCGAGAATGTGGTTTTCTCATTTTCCATATCTCCATATCTATATACTCTCTCTCATTCTCCCTTTGTAGCTGGTTTAGAATTCCAGCAATTATTCTTCGTGTCCCATCTCTCAAAGCTCATTCTTTTAGTTTACATCTCTTCAAGATGTAATGTGGTTATAATGAAGCAATGTCACTACAAAGACATGCGGGCGTAGCAGGCCAGAGTTTATTGGAAGGGGAGCTGAGCAGGAAAGACCATGGAGCAGCAATGGGAGGAGTTTCTGGGGAGAATTTGGAAGATAATACAAGAAATGCAACCCCAAGAACATGAAACATACTCATGGGAGGACAAGGCAGCCATGAGTGATAAGGCATCAAAACAAAAGAGAATATATACAATGTGGTGAAGATGATTGGGAATCCAGAGAATTCATTGGCTCTGAAACTACATAACTCTGGTATCACTGACACTACAGAGCTCTTAATCATGATTAGGGAAAGAAACAGAGGAAAAATAATCACTTTAAACACAGAAGATTGTATTTCTCAAGGAAAAAGATTCAGTTGAATTAAACATTTGAATTAAGATCAGTTAAGTACTTTTGCAGAATGTGTCAGATTGGAAGCAAGACCTGGGGAGACAGACCCTCAGCAGAATGAGAGTTTGAAAATTGAAGTATTTCCACATCAGAAACCAGGTTAGGTCACTGAGTGCAGGGCTAATGGGTGAATGGGTCTCAGTGAGAATTGGGGAACAGACAGCAGAATTGCATTGCAGATATTGCAGCTCCAAACTGCGTATTCATGTAGTGCTTTAGACCACAGCAGCGGGAGAAGCAGAACAGCATCCAACCACAACCTGTAACTTTTTTGCCAGGATAACACCTCAGTCTGTCATTACCATCAACACCATCTATGGCTCAGTGACGAGTGTGGGTGAACATGTCAGAGTCAGAATCACATGAACCTTAACCTGATGCTAACACATTAAAGCTACCGGACTTGACCAACAGATCTGATCGAAGCCCTGCAGTCCTGCCACATTCAGTTATAAATGGTGATGGACGATTAAACAAATGACTGGAGGAGAGGGCTCCACAAACATCCCCATCCTAAATAATGGAACAGAACTGCACATCAGTGTAAAAGAGAAGGATGTTTTATCTGCACCATCCTCTGCCAGAAGTGTTGAGTCGATGATAATCATCACCCACGCCATGATGCCCACAAAATCACAGATGCCAGTCTTCAACTAATGTGATTCGCTGCACGTGACATGAAGAAACAGCTGAACACAGTAGATATGACACAGGCAATGGGCCCTGACCCCATTCCTGCAATAGGACTGAAGACTTGTGCTGCGCAACAAGCCATGTCCATGGAGGAGCTTTTTCATTCCATCTCCAACTCTAACATCTCCCTGGCAGTGTTGAAAATTACTCAGCTAAGTCCCGTTCCCTAAAACGGGAATAATTACAATCTGATCATTTACCACCCCCTCCGTCCCATCACCACAGTCAAATTGGTGGGAGTTCTTTTTGACAGAGCTGTCAAGCAGCACAGAAATATCCTGCTCAGTGTTGTCTCTGACAGGTCCCCATGTGGAGATGGTGCTGTTGTGGAAATGTCACTGGATTACTAATCCAGACCAGGCTAATGCTCTGGCAGCAGGTGGAAGTTAAAGACAATTAATAAAATATCGAGATCTAAAACCTGGGTTCAGTAACAGCGACCTTGAAGCCAATATCGATTGTAAACAGAATTTCCTTCTCCAATGTACTTTTAGGAAGTGAATCTCCAGGGATTTCCTGGGCTGGCCTAAAACTGACTCCAAAGACCCTGACATGAGATAAACATTTCAATGGTCTCTGAAACGGCCAATCAAGGCACTCACTTGTATCAAACTGCTCCGAGGACTGAAAGGATGAAACCGGACAGAACACCCGGCCACAGCATCAGTGTCGGAAAAGGGAATGGGTACACAGTCCTGTCGACCCTGCAGAGACCTCCTTCTTAACATCTGAGAACTTGTGACAACATTTACCGAGCTTTCCCACAGACTGCACAGAAACAGCGGGAAAGGAGTAGGTCATACAACACATTGAGCCTCCCCATTCTAGTTCATAGAAAAAAATCTCCTCAATGCAATTACCCCACATGATATACATATCCGTTAATGTGAGTAACCTTTGGAAGTTATAAAATAGGAAATGCAGTAGTACCTTTGGTCCATTGAGTTTGCTAACCAATTCCATGTAATGATGGTTGGCCCTTCATTTCCGCCCCGTACTCCTGCTTTCCCACCATCCCTTTACTGTCTCTGAATCCTTATTTATAATCAGTGTCTTGGTTTCCAGGTGCAAGCCAATTCCCCAGGGTCACCAGTCAGTGAGTGCAGACATTTATTCTTATCTCATTGCAGAGTGACCTGCCTTACCTAATACTGTGGTTCCTTGTTTTAGTCATCCCAGCCAGGGGAATATCATTCCTGCTGTTAATCTGTCTCACCCTGTCAGAGTTTTGTATATTTCACTGAGATCTCCACTCATTTTCCTAAACCCTATGGAATATTGGCCCAGTCACCCCAAACTCTGTTCCCACAACAAGCTCGTCATCCCAGAGATCAGTCTGGTCATCCTTCACTGCTCTCCCTCAATGTCCGGTTTGCCCTTTATTAGGTAAGGAGACCAAGCCTGCACACAATATTGCACAATAGTCGAGATGGGATGTCTCCAAAGGTCTGTACAGCTGCAGTAAGACACCCCTTCTCCTGGACTCACATCCCCCTGAAATGAAGGTCAACACACCATTTATCTTCTTTACTGCTTTCTGTTTCTGCAATATTGCTTTCAGCGACATATGTACAAGGATATGCAGATCCTTTTCCGTGTTATAGCTCCCCACTTGGTGGGTCTGTGTACACTGGTCAGCGTGTCAATGCCAAGCCCAGTATTGACTTCTGGTTACAGAACTCACTGCGCTGCAGGGACCTCAGAGGTTGATGCAAAAGGAAACAACAAAAAGGAGCATATGTCCCTTTGTAAAGCAGCGTATTTCAACCAATCCCTTTCAAATTGTAGGATTCCAGTTTATCATTTCCACCAAAGGGCACACCGTCACCTCTATCCACATTGTTCTCCATTTGTCACGTATTTACCCATTCACTCCATTTGTCTTAGTCTTCTTGGTGCTTTTTTACATCCTCCGCACCCACTCACAATCCCACATCCATTAGTGCTATCAGCAGGCTGGGATGTGTTGCATCTGATTCCAGCAACCAAATATTTAAAGGACATTGTGAACAGCTGGGCCCCAAACACCGATCTCTGTGATACCTCAGCAACCGTCCTCTGTTAATTTCTATTTCTGTATTTCGTCAATCTGGGTGTCACTGGCTGGGCCAGCATTTATTGCCTGTCCCTAGTTGCTCTTGAGAAGGTGGTGGTGAGCTGCCTTGTTGAACACCGCAGTCCACCTGCTGTGGTTGACCTCCAATGCCATTAGGGAGAGAATCCCAGGATTCTGACCCAGCGACTGTGAAGGAGCTGTGATATATTTCCAAGTCAGGATGGTGAATGGCTTGGAGGGGAACCTAAAGATGATGGTATTTCCATACATCTGTAGCCCTTGTCCTTCTAGATAGAAGTGGTCATGAATTGGGAAGATGGTTTCTGAGGATCTTTGGTGAATCATTTCATTGCAGCATATGGATCGTAAAACACTGCTGCTGCTGCGCGTTGATGGCAGAGCATTGTGGGTGAAGGGACAGTCAAACTGGCTGCTTTGTCCTGGATGGTGTAAAGCTTCTTGAGTGTTGTTGGGGCTGCCCTCATCCAGGCAAATTGGGAGTCTTCTGTCACACTTCTGACCTCTATTGTATTGACATGCATTGTAGATGATGGACAGAATTTTGGAAGTCAGGATGTGAGTTACTCGCCGCAGCATTCCTAGCTTCGGACCTGCTCTTATAGTTACAGTGTTCATGTGGAGAGACCAGTGAGTTTCTGAGCAATGATTACCCACCAGGACTTTGATACTGGGGGATTCAGTGAAAGTAACACCATTGAATGCCAAGGGGCAGGTTAGATTGTATTTTATTGGTGATGGTCATGGTCTGGCATTCGTGTGGGCTGAACATTACTTGCCACTTGCCAGCCTGGATACTGTCCATTTCTTGTCGTGTTTGAACATGGACTGCTTCAGTATCTGAGGAGCCACAAATGTTGCAGAACATTGTACAATCATTGGCGAACACCCCCACTTCTGACCTTAACATGGAGGGAAGGTTATTGATGAAGCAGCCCTGAAGAAGTTTCTGTTCACTGCTCGAGGGACTCCTACAGACATGGAGCTGAGTTGACTGACCTTCATCAACCACGACCATCTTCCTACGTGTCAGGTATGATTCTAAGCAGCGGGGTGTTTGCCTCTGATACCCATTGATTCCAGTGTTGCTAAGGCCCCTTGATACCACACTTGGTCGAAGGCAGCCTTGATTTAAAGGGCTGTCACTCTCACCCCACCTCTGTAATTCAGCTCTTTTGTCCATGTTTGAATCAAGGTAATGAGATCAGGAGCTGAGTGGTCCTGGGGGAGCCCAACCTGGTCATCATTGACCAGGGTATTGATGAGCAGGTTGCTGCTTAAAAGCACTGAGACCTTCCACCACTTTACTGATGATCGAGAGTAGGCTGATGGAGTTGTAACTGGCCAGATTGGATTTGTTCTGCTTTTTATATACAGGAGATACTTGGGGTAATTTTCCACATAATCAGGAAAAGCCATTGTTGTAACTGTATTGAAAGAGTTTGTTTAGGGGAGTGGCAAGGTATGGAGCACAAGTTTTCGGTACAATTGCCAGAATGCTGTCAGAGTATGGACCCTTTGAGTATTCAGTATCTCCAACTCGAATTGGTTGATGACTTGTAACTGAATCGCTGAGGACCACTGGAGGAGGCTGAAATGGATCATCCACTCAACATTTCTGACTGAAGGTTGTTACGAATGCATCAGCCTTATCTTATACACTGAAGTGCTGGGCTCTTCCATCATGGAGGAAGGGGTTATTTGTGAAACCTCTTCCTCCAGTGAATTGTTTAATGGTCTCCAACGTTTCTCGACTAGATGTGGAAGGACTGCAGAGCTTAGATCTGATCCTTTGCTTATGGGATCACTTAGCTCTGTTTATCACTTACTGCTTATGCTGTTTGGTGCACACAAGTAGTCCTGTTTGGTGGCTTCACCAGGCTGACACTTCATTGTCAGGTTTGCCTGGTGCTGCTCCTGCCATCCTGCACATCCATTGAACCAATGTTGATCCTCTGGATTGATGGTAATTGTTGCGAGGGGGATATGCCAGGTCATGAGGTTGTGTGGCTGTACAATTCTGCTCCTATAGATGAACCACAGCACCTTATGGACACCCAGACTTGAACTGTTAGATCTGTTCGAAGTCTGCCCTATTTCGCACTGTGATAGTACCACCCAAAATGGTGAATGTTATTCTCAAGTGTATATTTTCCTCTTGTTGGTTCCTTCACTGCCTGCCGCAGAACCACTCTAGCAGTTATATCCTTTAGGACCCAGCCTTCTCGATCAATAATGCTGTAGCTGAGATACTGTTGGTGGTGAACATTGAAATACCCCACCCAGAATGCTACCCTCAGTGCTTCCTCCAAGTGTTGGTCAGCATGGAGGAGTACTGATACATCAGTTGAGAGACGCTGGTACTTGGTAATCAGCAGGAGGTTTCCTTTCACAAATGCAAACTAATGCCATGGGATACGAAGTCACTGTTGAGGACTCCAAGAGCAATTCCCTTCTAACTGCATCCCACTGTGCCGCCACCTCTGCTGTGTCCATCCTGCTGATGAGACAGGACATATCCGGGGAAGGTGATGGGGTGTCTAGGTCATAGTCATACTCACAGAATCATACCTTACAGACAATGTCAGGCTGTTGCTTGATGAGTCTGTTTATTTCTATTCACTGTTTACTGCCAGCTGTCCCATTCTCAAAACATGTCCATATATTAGCCCCAATCTACTCAGATTTGATATTGCATATTGGGCTTGGAGCTTTACCAACATTTTCCTAAAAATCAAAATGTTTTACATCCATTACTGCTCTTTCATTTGTCAGCCAGTCTGCTTCTCAAACATAATTCCCATTTCATAAATCTATGTTAGTGTTGTCTATGACCATTACTTTCAGCCACAATAATTTCTGCTAAACCATTTACTTACTATGTTCTATGTCCCACGTACTCTATCATTTTCCCACACCAGACTTGGTTTTCCTTATATTGTTAGAAAGTTCTGTGAAGACAGAACTGAAGTAGTGGCTTCATAGTTCTGCCATTTCCCTGTTCCCCATTCTCCATTCTCTGGTTCCAAACTGTAAGGAAACTACACTTGTTTTCTCATATTTCTCACATTGACATAATTTAACAAGCTATTACAGTTCACACTTATAACCCTTATGAATATAACTCTTCAGAAACCCATCAATTCCTGCCTTAAAATGCTCCAATAATTGACCTTCCACATGGTACACTCACGGGAGCAAAGACTCTGTGCCGACAGAAGTACAGCACGATCTATATTAGTCCCACTTTCTACAGCAGTCCCATAGCCTGGAATGTTAAAACACTTCCAAGTGCTTGCCCAAGTACTTTTTAACGATTGTGAGGTTACTCGTGATAATTCCCCTCTCAGGAAGTAATCCCAGAAGCCCACACATCGACGTGAAAAAATGTTTAAATCATCTCTGAACCTCAAACTTTTCACTTTAAAAGTGTGCTCCTTTGTTCTTGACCCTCTGACTAAAAGGAACAGTTGCTGTCTATCCCCCTGTCCGTGTCGCTTATAATCTTATCCTTCTGAATCACTGACTCCTCAGCTTTCTCTGCTCCAAAGTAAACAACCCGAGCTTATCCAGCCTCTCTCCATAGCTGATATGCTCTACCCCAGGGACATCCTGGTGAATCACCTCTGCACCCTCTCCAGTACAATCACATCCTTCCTGGAATGTGGCTCCCAGAGCTACATATAGTATTCCATTTTGGCCGAAACAAAGCCCTGTATAGGTCTTATATCTCCACCCTGATTAGGAAACACAATACTCAAGGTCCAATTCTTAACTAGTCCATTAACCAGCCCAGCAGAAAGTGAGGACTGCAGATGCTGGAGATCAGTGCTTAAAAATGTGTTGCTGGAAAAGCGCAGCAGGTCAGGTAGCATCAAAGGAGCAGGAGAATCGTTGTTTCGAGCATAAGCCCTTCTTCACGAATATTTCCGAAACGTCAATTCTCCTGCTCCTTTGATGCTGCCTGGCCTGTTGTGCTTTTCCAGCAACACATTTTTAAGCATTAACCTGTCCAGTCACATTCAGGGATGTGTGGAGAAGCACAATCTGAGCTTCCCAGTGTGCTGCCATTCATCCTCCCCTGCCTGGTTCCTTCTCCCAATGTGCATCACCTCATATTTATCAAGGTTACATTGTATCTGTTATTGATCTGCCCATCTGACCATTTCATCTGCATCTTCCTGTAACTTAAGACCTTCCTGCTCACTGCAAACCAACCGGTCAATCTTTATGTCAAATGTACACTTACTTATCACAGCTCCCTGCCTCTCCACCTTGCCCCCTCCACATTCACATTTGTTTTTGTTATGAATAACACAAACAATAAGGGACTCAGCACTGATCCCTGTGGTACACCAGGGGACACTGGTCTCCAGTCACACAAACAGCCTTCTCTCACTACCCTCTGCCTCCTGCCACTAAGACAATTTTCGTTGTAACTTGTCAAGTTATCATTTATATTGTGAGATTTTATGTTATTTTTCAGTTTCCCAGCTGGAAATTTGTCAAAGGCTTCCCTACAAAGCTAAACAACCGACCTCCTCAAACTAATTCAATCAAATCAATTAGATGCCACTTCATAGAACATAGAACATAGAACATAGAAGGATACAGCGCAGTACAGGCCCTTCGGCCCTCGATGTTGCGCCGACCGAATCCTACCTAACCTATACTAGCCCAATAACTTCCAAATGCCTATCCAATGCCCGCTTAAATGACCATAAAGAAGGAGAGTTCACCACTGATACGGGCAGGGCATTCCATGAACTCACAACCCGCTGTGTGAAGAATCTACCCCTAACATCTGTCCTATACCTACCACCCCTTAATTTAAAGCTATGTCCCCTAGTAACACCTGACTCCATTAGCGGTAAAAGGTTCTTAGTATCTACCCTATCTAAACCCCTAATCATCTTATACACTTCTATCAGATCTCCCCTAAACCTTCTCTTCTCCAATGAGAACAGCCCCAAGTGCCTCAGCCTTTCCTCATAAGATTTTCCTACCATTCCAGGCAACATCCTGGTAAACCTCCTCTGCACTCGTTCTAAAGCTTCCACATCCTTCCTATAGTATGGCGACCAAAACTGCACACAATACTCCAGATGAGGCCTCACCAGAGTCCTATACAACTGCAACATGACCTCAGGACTCCGGAACTCAATTCCTCTGCCAATAAAGCCCAGTACACCATATGCCTTCCTCACAGCACTATTTACCTGGGTGGCAACTTTCAGAGATCTGTGTACATGGACACCAAGATCCCTCTGCTCATCCACACTACCAAGTAGCCTACCATTAGCCCAGTAATCCATCATCTTGTTATTCCTACCAAAGTGAACGACTTCGCACTTAGCTACATTGAATTCCATTTGCCACATTTCGGCCCAGCTCTGCAACTTATCTATATCCCGCTGTAACCTACCACTTCCTTCCTCACTATCCACAACTCCACCGACTTTTGTGTCATCCGCAAACTTGCTTACCCAGCTTTCAAGTCCTTCCTCTAGATCATTTATAAAGATAACAAAAAGCAATGGTCCCAAAACAGATCCTTGTGGTACACCGCTAGTAACTGCGCTCCAAGATGAACATAATCCATCAACTACTACCCTCTGTCTCCTTCCAGCCAGCCAATTCCTAATCCAAACCTCTAATGTATCCTCAATGCCATACCTCCGAAGTTTTAGCATTAGCCTACCATGGGGAACCTTATCGAACGCCTTACTAAAATCCATATACACAACATCTACTGCTTTACCCTCATCCACTTCCTTAGTCACCTTCTCAAAGAACTCAATAAGGTTTGTGAGGCACGACCTGCCCTTCACAAAACCATGCTGGCTATCCCTGATCACGTTATTCCTACCCAGATGTTCATAAATCTTATCCCTTACCATTCTCTCTAAGACTTTGCCCACCACTGAAGTCAGACTCACTGGCCTATAGTTACTAGGGCTATCCCTACTCCCTTTCTTGAACAATGGGACCACATTCGCTATCCTCCAGTCCTCTGGTACTATTCCCGTAGACAATGACGACATAAAAATCCAGGCCAATGGCTCTGCTATCTCCTCCCTAGCTTCCCATAGGATCCTGGGGTAAATGCCATCAGGCCCAGGAGACTTATCTATATTCATCCTTTCCAATATTCCCAAAACCTCCTCCCTGCATATTTCCAGGGCATCCATTCTAATTATTTGTGATTCCATATTCACATCAGCAACAGTGTCCTGTTCCTGAGTGAATACTGATGAAAAGTACTGATTTAATGTCTCTCCAATCTCCTCCGCCTCCACACACAACTTCCCACTACTATCCTTGACTGGACCGATACCTACCCTAGTCATCCTTTTATTCTTGACATACCTATAGAAAGCCTTTGGGTTTTCCCTAATCCTACCAGCTAAAGACTTTTCATGTCCCCTTCTCGCTTCTCTTAGCTCCCTCTTTAGCTCCTTCCTGGCTACCTTATAACTCTCAATCGCCCCAACTGAACCTTCACGCCTCATCTTTACATATGCCGCCTTTTCCCTTTCACAAGGGACTCCAATTCCTTACTAAACCACGGCTGCCTCACAAGGCCCTTTACACCATGCCTGACTGGTACATACCTATCGAGGACACGCAGTAGCTGCTCCTTGAACAATCCCCACATCTCATTAGTGTTCTTCTCTTGAAGCCTGTTTTTCCAATCCACACATCCTAAGTCATGCCTCACTGCATCATAATTTCCCTGCCCCAGCTATAGCTCTTGCCCTGCGGCGCACGATTATCCCTCTCCATCACTAAAGTAAAAGTCACCGAGTTGTGGTCACTGTCCCCGAAGTGCTCACCTACCTCCAAGTCTAACACCTGGCCTGGTTCATTACCTAGAACCAAATCCAATATAGCCTCCCCTCTTGTTGGCCTGTCGAAATATTGTGTCAGGAAACCCTCCTGCACACATTGTACAACACCGACCCATCTAATGAACTCGAGCGATAGCTCTCCCAGTCAATATCTGGGAAGTTAAAGTCCCCCATAACAACCACCCTGCTACCTTCACTCTTTTCCTGAATCATCCTCGCAATATTATCCTCTACTTCTCTAGGACTATTAGGAGGCCTGTAGAAAACACCTAACAGGGTGACCTCACCTTTCCTATTTCTAACCTCAGCCCAAACTACCTCAGATGGCAAGTCCTCTTCCATCGTCCATTCCACTGCTGTGATACTGTCTTTGACAAGTAATGCCACGCCTCCCCTTTTTTACCCCCATGTCTGATCCTACTAAAACATTTGAACCCTGGAACGTGCAACAGCCATTCTTGTCCCTGTTCTACCCACGTCTCTGTAATGGCCACAACATCGAAGTCCCAGGTACCAACCCACGCTGCAAGTTCACCTACCTTATTCCTTATACTTCTGGCATTGAAGTATACACACTTCAATCCACCTTTCTGGTTACAGGCACCCTCCTTAGAGATCGCTGCATTATTCCTAACCTCCCTACACTCAAGGTCCTGTACCCTAAAGCTACAGTCCTGGTTCCCATGCCCCCGCGGAGTTAGTTTAAACCCTCCCAAAGAGCACTAGCAAACCTCCCCCAAGGATACTGGTGCCCTCAGGTTCAGGTGTAGCCCATCCTTTTTATAGAGGTCCCACCTTCCCAGAAAGGACCCCAGTTGTCCAGAAACCGGAATCCCTCCCTCCTGCACCATCCCTGTAGCCACGCATTTAACTGCTCTCTCTCCCTATTCCTCGACTCTCTATCACGTGGCACGGGTAACAAACCAGAGACTACAACTCTGTTTGTTCTAACTCGGAGCTTCCAACCTAGCTCCCTGAAAGCCTGTCTGACATCCTCACCCTTCTTCCTACCTATATCGTTGGTGCCAACGTGGACCACGATCTGGGGCTGCTCCCCCTCCCCCTTAAGGACCCGGAAAACACGATCAGCGACATCACGTACCCTTGCACCTGGGAGGCAACATACCAAACGTGAGTCCCTGTCGCCCCCACAAAACCGTCTGTCTGTACCCCTCACTATCGAGTCCCCAAGAACAATTGCTCTACCTTTCTCCACCCTACCCTTCTGAGCAACGGGGCCAGGCTCCGTGCCAGAGGCCTGAACCTCGTTGCTTGCCCCTGGTAAGTCATCCCCCCCACAAGTATCCAAAACGGTATACTTGTTCTTGAGGGGAATGACCGCAGGGGGTCCCTGCACTGGCTTCCTCCTCCCACTCCCCTCACTGTCACCCATCTATCTTGAACTTTCGGAGTAACTACTTGCCTAAAGCTCCGATCTATGACCTCCTCTGCCACCCGAATGATCCGCAGTTCATCCAACTCCAGCTCCAGTTCCTTCTGATAAAGTCATGATGATTATCCCTGATCAGACCTTTCGACTCTTATTGGAGTTCAATTTTCTCCTTCCCTATTTTCTATAGTAGTTTCCTTAACAGTGACCTAATACCCGCTCGTCTATTGTTCCCTGGTCTATCTCTCCCACCCGAACTGTGAAGTGCAATGGTGTTAGCAGTTCTCCAGTTCTCTGGCACCTCCCCTATGGTCAGATCCTAATTAAAATATTCAGACAGGGTCTTTCCTCCATTCACCCCAACAGCCGCCTGTGATACAACTCATTCAGACATGGAGTTAGGTCCAAATTTATACAGAACAAAGCCTCAAATCCTTTCTCGTATTTTACATCAATCTGTTCAAGAGTTTCCCCATCCATCTCCTTGAATTCTGTACTTGTCTTCTCCGTCTCTAAAGTAAAATAGATGTGAAGGTCTCATGTAACAGTCCATCAATGTTCTCCAGCTTGACACACAGATTGCCCCTTTGGTTTCTAATGGACACTAACTGTTTGCTGATTATTCTGCTCTACTTGTCCGTGTAGAATCTCGTGGGATTCTCCCAGATCTCGCCTACTTGTACTTCTCCATGTCCCTGTTATTCAGTCCCCTCTGTGTTTCTAAGTTTCACTGCAACCACCTCTCATGTTTCAAAACTCGAGATCACAGGGTGAGTTTCCACATCAGAAAATCTTGCCGTTTTAGGAATGAATCTGAATAATACCTTTTGCAGTTCCTCTGTAGTCAATATCTTATTTCTTAGATTGGGACTCCGAACAATACAAAATACTCTCATGAACACTCGATACAACTGGTGCATGACGTCTTCTATATTCCAATTACAATCACCTGAATGTAAAACTAATTTTTTCTTTGCTATTTTCATATGTTCTTCCTAATACCTCTCGCTTTAACCTTTCTTATGAGCTTACTGTGTGAGTTTTTAAAAAAAAAAATCTCATGAATATTCAACTCTACGTTATCCAATGGTTCTTCATTGCCTATGTCCACAAGAATCATCTTCAAACCATTCCAAAAAAAATGTTTGCCACTTCTGGTTTTCCTTTCATCGGTATATTCTCACCCTCCCAAGTTATGTTATTACCTTCTACATGTGTAGTCGCGTGTTCTTTGTAATCAAGTCCAACAGACACCCGACTGCGGATGACAAGATAACTGCTCTGTAGTTCACCCCCTCTCCATCTTCATCCTTTCTTAAATGGTTGGATAATATTTGTAACCTTTGCCTTATACAGATTGGCTAAATGACTGTCGAGAATGTGTCGGAAGATAAAGTAAAAATCCACGATGCAATCAACATGTCTATTGCTGCTTCCTCATAAATCCTTGTATGAAGTACACCTGGTCTGTCAGATTTATAAATATTCAATCCAGCTTCCTTTGCAAAGATGACCTCAACATTGATAAGAATAATCTTAGACTTTACTTACACAAGTCCCATGGTCACTTTAATTTCTGGAAGAATTTCTGGACATTCTTCCAATAAAGATAGACGCAAATAAACTGTTTCTTTTCCCTGCGATTTCTCTGTTCTCTGCAATAAACTATCCTGAACGCACACCAACTGTTCCACATTTGACCTTGCTTTTATTTTTTTTCATACATTGATAGATGCTTTTTAGCAGTTTTTATGTTTTTCTTTCGTTTGCATGCTTTTTCTCTTTTCGATTTTCTTCTCAGTTTCTTGGTCATCCTTTGCTGAGTCCTACATTTCTCTGAATCCACTGGATTACTACAACTTGGCATTTTTCAAAGCTGCCTCCTTTCATCAAATAGGTAAGTGAACGTGGGGTTGAAAGTGTTAATCGGAGAGGAGGGTGGACCAGATTGATAGCAAGGAAGGTGGACGCATAGGAATGTACAAAAGGGCGATGCTGACTTGGAGGGTTGGAGTGGGATAGGGTGGGATTAGGGGAAATGGGGAAATCCACTATGATCCCCTGTGTTTGGAGGGTCCCAAGGCAGAAGAGGAGGTATTCTTCCTGCAGGCTTCTGGTGGCTCGGATTTGGCGATGGAGCAGGTCCAGGACCCTCATGTCCTTGGCAGAGTGGGAAGGGGGAGTTAAAGTGCTCAGCCACAAAGCGATGGAATTGTACAATGAGGCTGTCCCAGAGATGTTCTCTGAAATGTTCCACAAGTTGACCTTCTGCCTCGCCAATGTAAGAGAAGAACACATTGGGTTCAATGGATGCAGTAGATGAGACGGTCTGTCTCCCTTCATCACCTATCACTTTCAACCCCACCTTCATCTACCTCCCGCAATCCCTGCTAATCTCCCCCCTGTCTCACCCCTTCTCATTTATCCCTCAGCCCCCTGGGCATATAAGCTTCATTCCTGATGAAGGCCTTATGCCCGAAACATCGATTTATCTGCTCTTAGTATGCTGCCTGACTGTGCTTTTCCATCACCACACTCTTCCCCTCTGATCTCCAGCATCTGTAGTGCCGACTTTCTCCTCACACCTTGTTGGCTTGCATGACTCATATTTATAACAGTTACTTCAAATAAAACAAAAACTGTCATGTTCTCAAACAGCATTAAAGAAAACCAGTACATTGTGATCACTGTTCCCAAAATGTCCTTTCCAGCAAATTTTTCAATTAGCTCTTCTGATCACTCAACACCAATTCCTAAATAACCTGATATCGAGCTCAGTGCTTAACATAATGCTCATGTAAACCATCTCACACGTGGTCATGAAATCCATTTTTCCCAGCATTAGCATTCAATTGGGTTAACAGAGTTTAGATATAACTTAAACAGTACATTATCACTGCAGTAGCCACAAATGTGTATAACTCATTTCCTGTTTTATAATATAACCAAAATATGTGTATTGCAGCTTTCACTTTGATATATAACTCCCATCAATGTTTGCTCCTCCTTGCTTTTTTTAAATCTCCACCTTACTAGATTCTGTGGAATCTGAGTGATGTGGGCTCTGGGGAGATTGATGGTAGAGATCATCTCGTCACATCATTTATGATCTTCTCAAACTTTAATTACTCCAGATCTCCCGTTATGCTGATGGAGTAGAGAAGGACAATAATCTTCCAACAATGCTCTGTATTCCCCCAGAGAGCTGAGACAGCTCTAACCTAGGTGGGAACCTTCCAGCAGGCCGGTAAAGTGTTGCTGCTGTTGTACAGGCTCTTAGTGAGATCGTATCTAGAGTAGTGTGTACAGATTTAATCTCTTCAATGAAGAAAGGATGTTGTTACATTGGAAGCAGCTCAGAGATGGTTCCCTCAACTGATTCCTGCAATGAAGTTGCTAGCTTATAATGAAATGATGATCAGGTTGACCAAGTAGCCATTGGAGTTTACAAAGATTCAAGGTGATCTTATTTGAACATAAATGGCAGAAGGAGTGAACGAGTGAAGTGAATTACACAGATAGTGGAGGAATCCATTCCGTTCTCCAGCCTGTTACACAGGAACAACAGGAGGATATTCAGGTCTTCGACCCTGTTACACCAAAACAGGATGAGGCTATTCAGCCCCTGGAGCCTGATATACATTTAGAGAAGGAGGCCAGTCAGCCAGTCGAGCCTATAACATTAGGCCATGCTGCACCAGTATCCTGTTAAACAGCAACAGGATCAGTCCATTCAGCCTCCTCAAGTCTGTAACATAGGAACTGGAAGATGTCACACAGTGAGTGGAGATTGTTACACTGGGATAACAGGAGGCCATTCAGACTCACCGAGCCTATTGCAAGGGAATTGGATAAGGATTAAAAACTATCTGACCTTCTTTCATGAGAAAGGAAGAGGCAATTTAGACACGTGTCTGTTGTGTGGGAACAAGAGGAGACCAATCAATCCCTCGGTCCCATCTCTGGATGAGGAGACCGTTCAGTATTTCCACCTGTTATAGAGAAGTATGAGAAGACCCATCAGCCCCACAAAATGTTACACAGCAACAGTAAGATTCCATAATCTCCCAATCCTCT
This sequence comes from Hemiscyllium ocellatum, assembly GCF_020745735.1. Lineage (NCBI taxonomy): Eukaryota > Metazoa > Chordata > Chondrichthyes > Orectolobiformes > Hemiscylliidae > Hemiscyllium > Hemiscyllium ocellatum. The sequence goes on along the minus strand of NW_026868515.1, from coordinate 3,456 downwards.
AAAGCATCAACAGGAGGATGTCATTCTGGCCTTGGAGATGGTAACATGTGAACACCAGAAAGACATCAGCCCATCGATTTTGTACACCAGCAGGATGATGAGTCCATTCAGCCACACGTGGCTCTTACACAGCATTTGGACCAGATCTCTTAAAAACGTGTGCCTTTTAAACAGGGATTCAAAGAAAACGTAAAGCTTTTCGAAAGGGAAGAACTTGTAATAATGGTATACATTAGGGACGAAAGTGTAACAATAAACTATTGTAATTTAAGGCAAATTGTTAGAGTCCATTGTTCAGGACATTTGCAAAGTTAAACCACAATCCATCAGAGTCAACATGGTTTTACGAAGACTAAACCGTGTCTGAATTGTTTGCTTGAGCTATTTGAAGATGTCACAAACAAGGTGGGTCGTGGGAATCCTGGAGATGGAACATATATAGCCTTCCTGAAGGCATTGGATGTGTCGCTTCTCCAAAGAGTAAGTGGTAAGATCAGACAACATGGGTCGAGGAGTAATTTATTAGCTTGGATGGAGGATTGCTTACCCAACAAAATGGAGTCAGATGGAATAAATGCATAATTTTCTTTTGGCAAATGCAATTTGTGGGGTGACATTGATTTCAGGACTCGTGTCTCAACCATTTGCGATCGATGGAATGACTGTACACTGTTGATGGGATCGAAAATACGATGCCACATTTTCAGATGACACTAACATCGATGGGAAATTACTTCAGAATGATGGTGCAAGAGATTTTAAATCTATATGGATAGGTTGGGTGAATGGGCCAACATTTAGCAAGGAAAATTAAAGTGAAGAAATATGGGGCTTTTAGGTGTATGTTTGCTCGCTGATCTGTGGGTTTGATATCCAGACGTTTCGTTACCTGGCGAGGTAACATCATCTGTGGCGACCTCCAAGTGAAGCGAAGCTGTTGTCTCCTGCTTTCTATTTATATCTTTCTCCTGGATGGGGTTCCTGGGTTTGTGGTGATGTCATTTCCTGTTCGTTTTCTGAGAGATTGATAGATGACATCTAAATCTATAAGTTTGTTTCTGGCGTTGTGTTTGGAGTGCCACCACAAAGAAAACCCACCATTTTGACTGGGACAACACATCTATCCTGGGACAGGCAAAGCAAAGACATGCCAGAGAATTCCTAAAGGCCTGGGCGCTCCAACCACAATGACATAAACAAACACATAGATCTAGATGCCATCTATCACTCCTCAGAAAAACGAACAGGAAATGACAATCACCACAAACCCCATCCAGGAGAAAGATATAAATAGAAAGCAGGAGACAACAGCTTCGCTTCACTTGGAGGTCGCCACCATTGATGTTACCTAGCCAGGTAATGAAACGTCTGGATATCAGATCTACAGCTCAGCGAGCAAACCAACATCCTAAATCTGAACCTGAGCTACAAACCTTCACAAACCTTGCAAAAGCCATGAGCGCAACACACTACAACTTGCCCGTAGATGGGAAAGGAATGCCATCCGAGAGAGTTCCACCCGAACAACTGTACTTTCTGCATGAATGTTTAAGAAAACAACTACTGCCAAAATGTCTGCAATATAAACGCTGATAAAAACACCTCAAGCCAAAAGTTTAACAAACAAAACGGCCGCAGAATGCTCCGAGAATAATCAATGACGCCCCGCCCCAGACTCTGAAAATACAAACGGGAAATTGCCGCCAAAAGCCGTTATTCAAACAAGCAACAAACCAAGTATGGTCAGACGTGATAGAACACGGAAGTCTCTCGGAAGACTTCGCGACGGCTGGTGGGTAAGTTTGGTCGTTTATTTAATAGTTAAAAATTAAAAGTTTTCCTTTAAAAAAGCGGTAGCAGACCCGGAGGCGCGCTAGGTTACCTGGGTAAGGTTTTTTTTCTCTCTCCCTTTTTTTAAACGCGGGCTCCGAGTTGTAGGCCTCAGTCTCTCGGAAGACTTCGCGACGGCTGGTGGGTAAGTTTGGTCGTTTATTTAATAGTTAAAAATTAAAAGTTTTCCTTTAAAAAAGCGGTAGCAGACCCGGAAGGCGCGCTAGGTTACCTGGGTAAGTTTTTTTCTCTCTCTCCCCTTATTTAAACGCGGGCTCCGAGTTGTAGGCCTCAGTCTCTCGGAAGACTTCGCGACGGCTGGTGTAAGTTTGTCGTTTATTTAATAGTTAAAATTTAAAGTTTCCTTTAAAAAAGCGGTAGCAGACCCGAAGGCGCGCTAGGTTACCTGGGGTAAGGTTTTTTTTTCTCTCTCCCCTTATTTAAACGCGGGCTCCGAGTTGTAGGCCTCAGTCTCTCGGAAGACTTCGCGACGGCTGGTGGGTAAGTTTGGTCGTTTATTTAATAGTTAAAAATTAAAGTTTTCCTTTAAAAAAGCGGTAGCAGACCCGAAGGCGCGCTAGGTTACCTGGGTAAGGTTTTTTTTTCTCTCTCCCCTTATTTAAACGCGGGCTCCGAGTTGTAGGCCTCAGTCTCTCGGAAGACTTCGCGACGGCTGGTGGGTAAGTTTGGTCGTTTATTTAATAGTTAAAAATTAAAAGTTTTCCTTTAAAAAAGCGGTAGCAGACCCGGAAGGCGCGCTAGGTTCCTGGGTAAGGTTTTTTTTCTCTCTCCCCTTATTTAAACGCGGGCTCCGAGTTGTAGGCCTCAGTCTCTCGGAAGACTTCGCGACGGCTGGTGGGTAAGTTTGGTCGTTTATTTAATAGTTAAAAATTTAAAGTTTTCCTTTAAAAAAAAGCGGTAGCAGACCCGGAAGGCGCGATAGGTTACCTGGGTAAGGTTTATTTTCTCTCTCCCCTTATTTAAACGCGGGCTCCGAGTTGTAGGCCTCAGTCTCTCGGAAGACTTCGCGACGGCTGGTGGGTAAGTTTGGTCGTTTATTTAATAGTTAAAAATTAAAAGTTTTCCTTTAAAAAAGCGGTAGCAGACCCGGAAGGCGCGCTAGGTTACCTGGGTAAGGTTTTTTTTCTCTCTCCCTTATTTAAACGCGGGCTCCGAGTTGTAGGGCCTCAGTCTCTCGAAGACTTCGCGACGGCTGGTGGGTAAGTTTGGTCGTTTTTTAATAGTTAAAAATTTAAAGTTTTCCTTTAAAAAAGCGGTAGCAGACCCGGAAGGCGCGCTATGTTACCTGGGTAAGGTTTTTTTTCTCTCTCCCCTTATTTAAACGCGGGCTCCGAGTTGTAGGCCTCAGTCTCTCGGAAGACTTCGCGACGGCTGGTGGGTAAGTTTGGTCGTTATTTAATAGTTAAAAATTAAAAGTTTTCCTTTAAAAAAGCGGTAGCAGACCCGGAAGGCGCGCTAGGTTACCTGGGTAAGGTTTATTTTTCTCTCTCCCCTTATTAAACGCGGGCTCCGAGTTGTATGGCCTCAGTCTCCTCGGAAGACTTCGCGACGGCTGGTGGGTAAGTTTGGTCGTTTATTTAATAGTTAAAAATTTAAAGTTTTCCT
>NW_026868514.1:25000-39897 GCF_020745735.1 Hemiscyllium ocellatum | reverse complement strand
CCCCCCCCTCCCACAGCTGGTGCGTGATAATGCAGACCTTCGCTGTGAGCTGCCAAAGTTGGAGAAGAGGCTTCGGGCTACAGCTGACCGGGTTAAAGCCCTGGAGGGTGCACTGAGAGAGGCCAAGGAGGGGGCGATGAAAGACCGCCAACGCTACCAGCTGGAGGTCGACCGGATCAAGGAGGTGGTCCGCACGAAAAACACCCCGCGGCGTTCACACACCGCCCAGATCGGTGAGTGTCCCACACCCCCACACACCCCACAGGGCACCGTCCCAGCAGGGAGTGACCACAGGGAGTGTCTGAGAGGGCACTGACCCACCAGGCACTGACCCACCAGGGCACTGTCCCACCAGGGCACTGACCCACCAGGCACTGACCCACCAGGCACTGACCCACCAGGGCACTGACCCACCAGGGCACTGACCCACCAGGCACTGACCCACCAGGCACTGACCCACCAGGGCACTGTCCCACCAGGGCACTGTCCCACCAGACACTGTCCCACCAGACACTGACCCACCAGACACTGACCCACCAGGCACTGTCCCACCAGGCACTGTCCCACCAGGGCACTGTCACACCAGACACTGACCCACCAGGCACTGACCCACCAGGCACTGTCCCATCAGGGCACTGACCCACCAGGCACTGTCCCACCAGGGCACTCCCACCAGACACTGTCCCACCAGGGCACTGTCCCACCAGGCACTGTCCCACCAGACACTGACCCACCAGGGCACTGACCCACCAGGGCACTGACCCACCAGACACTGACCCACCAGGGCACTGTCCCACCAGGGCACTGTCCCACCAGGCACTGTCCCACCAGGGCACTGTCACACCAGGGCACTGTCCCACCAGGGCACTGTCCCACCAGACACTGTCCCACCAGGGCACTGTCCCACCAGGCACTGTCCCACCAGACACTGACCCACCAGGGCACTGACCCACCAGGGCACTGTCCCACCAGGGCACTGTCCCACCAGGCACTGACCCACCAGACACTGACCCACCAGGGCACTGTGCCACCAGGCACTGTCCCACCAGACACTGTCCCACCAGGGCACTGTCCCACCAGGGCACTGTCCCACCAGGGCACTGTCCCACCAGACACTGTCCCACCAGGGCACTGACCCACTAGGGCACTGTCCCACCAGGGCACTGACCCACCAGACACTGTCCCACCAGGGCACTGTCCCACCAGGCACTGTCCCACCAGGCACTGTCCCACCAGACACTGTCCCACCAGGGCACTGACCCACCAGGGCACTGTCCCACCAGGCACTGACCCACCAGGCACTGTCCCACCAGGCACTGACCCACCAGGCACTGTCCCACCAGGGCACTGTCCCACCAGGGCACTGACCCACCAGGCACTGTCCCACCAGGCACTGTCCCACCAGGCACTGACCCACCAGGCACTGTCCCACCAGGGCACTGTCCCACCAGGGCACTGTCACACCAGACACTGACCCACCAGGCACTGACCCACCAGGCACTGTCCCATCAGGGCACTGACCCACCAGGCACTGTCCCACCAGGGCACTCCCACCACACACTGTCCCACCAGGGCACTGTCCCACCAGGCACTGTCCCACCAGACACTGACCCACCAGGGCACTGACCCACCAGGGCACTGACCCACCAGACACTGACCCACCAGGGCACTGTCCCACCAGGGCACTGTCCCACCAGGCACTGTCCCACCAGGGCACTGTCCCACCAGGGCACTGTCCCACCAGGGCACTGTCCCACCAGACACTGTCCCACCAGGGCACTGACCCACCAGGCACTGACCCACCAGGCACTGACCCACCAGGCACTGTCCCACCAGGGCACTGACCCACCAGGCACTGACCCACCAGGCACTGTCCCATCAGGGCACTGACCCACCAGGCACTGACCCACCAGGCACGGACCCACCAGGCACTGTCCCACCAGGCACTGACCCACCAGGCACTGTCCCATCAGGGCACTGACCCACCAGGCACTGTCCCACCAGGGCACTCCCACCAGACACTGTCCCACCAGGGCACTGTCCCACCAGGCACTGTCCCACCAGACACTGACCCACCAGGGCACTGACCCACCAGGGCACTGACCCACCAGACACTGACCCACCAGGGCACTGTCCCACCAGGGCACTGTCCCACCAGGCACTGTCCCACCAGGGCACTGTCACACCAGGGCACTGTCCCACCAGGGCACTGTCCCACCAGACACTGTCCCACCAGGGCACTGTCCCACCAGGCACTGTCCCACCAGACACTGACCCACCAGGGCACTGACCCACCAGGGCACTGTCCCACCAGGGCACTGTCCCACCAGGCACTGACCCACCAGACACTGACCCACCAGGGCACTGTGCCACCAGGCACTGTGCCACCAGGCACTGTCCCACCAGACACTGTCCCACCAGGGCACTGTCCCACCAGGGCACTGACCCACCAGGCACTGTCCCACCAGGCACTGTCCCACCAGGGCACTGTCCCACCAGACACTGTCCCACCAGGGCACTGTCCCACCAGGGCACTGACCCACTAGGGCACTGTCCCACCAGGGCACTGACCCACCAGGGCACTGTCCCACCAGGCACTGTCCCACCAGGCACTGTCCCACCAGACACTGTCCCACCAGGGCACTGACCCACCAGGGCACTGTCCCACCAGGCACTGTCCCACCAGGCACTGTCCCACCAGGCACTGACCCACCAGGCACTGTCCCACCAGGGCACTGTCCCACCAGGGCACTGACCCACCAGGCACTGTCCCACCAGGCACTGTCCCACCAGGGCACTGACCCACCAGACACTGTCCCACCAGGGCACTGACCCACCAGGGCACTGACCCACCAGACACTGTCCCACCAGGGCACTGACCCACCAGGGCACTGACCCACCAGGGCACTGTCCCACCAGGGCACTGTCCCACCAGGGCACTGACCCACCAGGCACTGTCCCACCAGGCACTGACCCACCAGGGCACTGTCCCACCAGGGCACTGACCCACCAGGCACTGTCCCACCAGGGCACTGTCCCACCAGACACTGACCCACCAGACACTGTCCCACCAGGGCACTATCCCACCAGACACTGTCCCACCAGGGCACTGACCCACCAGGGCACTGACCCACCAGGGCACTGTCCCACCAGGGCACTGACCCACCAGGCACTGACCCACCAGGCACTGACCCACCAGACACTGTCCCACCAGGGCACTGTCCCACCAGGGCACTGTCCCATCAGGCACTGTCCCATCAGGCACTGACCCACCAGGGCACTGACCCACCAGGGACTGACCCACCAGACACTGACCCACCAGGGCACTGTCCCACCAGACACTGACCCACCAGGGCACTGACCCACCAGACACTGACCCACCAGGGCACTGACCCACCAGACACTGACCCACCAGGGCACTGTCCCACCAGGGCACTGTCCCACCAGGCACTGTCCCACCAGGGCACTGTCCCACCAGACACTGTCCCACCAGACACTGACCCACCAGGGCACTATCCCACCAGGGCACTGACCCACCAGACACTGTCCCACCAGGCACTGACCCACCAGGCACTGACCCACCAGGCACTGTCCCATCAGGGCACTGACCCACCAGGCACTGTCCCACCAGGGCACTCCCACCACACACTGTCCCACCAGGGCACTGTCCCACCAGGCACTGTCCCACCAGACACTGACCCACCAGGGCACTGACCCACCAGGGCACTGACCCACCAGACACTGACCCACCAGGGCACTGTCCCACCAGGGCACTGTCCCACCAGGCACTGTCCCACCAGGGCACTGTCCCACCAGGGCACTGTCCCACCAGGGCACTGTCCCACCAGACACTGTCCCACCAGGGCACTGACCCACCAGGCACTGACCCACCAGGCACTGACCCACCAGGCACTGTCCCACCAGGGCACTGACCCACCAGGCACTGACCCACCAGGCACTGTCCCATCAGGGCACTGACCCACCAGGCACTGACCCACCAGGCACGGACCCACCAGGCACTGTCCCACCAGGCACTGACCCACCAGGCACTGTCCCATCAGGGCACTGACCCACCAGGCACTGTCCCACCAGGGCACTCCCACCAGACACTGTCCCACCAGGGCACTGTCCCACCAGGCACTGTCCCACCAGACACTGACCCACCAGGGCACTGACCCACCAGGGCACTGACCCACCAGACACTGACCCACCAGGGCACTGTCCCACCAGGGCACTGTCCCACCAGGCACTGTCCCACCAGGGCACTGTCACACCAGGGCACTGTCCCACCAGGGCACTGTCCCACCAGACACTGTCCCACCAGGGCACTGTCCCACCAGGCACTGTCCCACCAGACACTGACCCACCAGGGCACTGACCCACCAGGGCACTGTCCCACCAGGGCACTGTCCCACCAGGCACTGACCCACCAGACACTGACCCACCAGGGCACTGTGCCACCAGGCACTGTGCCACCAGGCACTGTCCCACCAGACACTGTCCCACCAGGGCACTGTCCCACCAGGGCACTGACCCACCAGGCACTGTCCCACCAGGCACTGTCCCACCAGGGCACTGTCCCACCAGACACTGTCCCACCAGGGCACTGTCCCACCAGGGCACTGACCCACTAGGGCACTGTCCCACCAGGGCACTGACCCACCAGGGCACTGTCCCACCAGGCACTGTCCCACCAGGCACTGTCCCACCAGACACTGTCCCACCAGGGCACTGACCCACCAGGGCACTGTCCCACCAGGCACTGTCCCACCAGGCACTGTCCCACCAGGCACTGACCCACCAGGCACTGTCCCACCAGGGCACTGTCCCACCAGGGCACTGACCCACCAGGCACTGTCCCACCAGGCACTGTCCCACCAGGGCACTGACCCACCAGACACTGTCCCACCAGGGCACTGACCCACCAGGGCACTGACCCACCAGACACTGTCCCACCAGGGCACTGACCCACCAGGGCACTGACCCACCAGGGCACTGTCCCACCAGGGCACTGTCCCACCAGGGCACTGACCCACCAGGCACTGTCCCACCAGGCACTGACCCACCAGGGCACTGTCCCACCAGGGCACTGACCCACCAGGCACTGTCCCACCAGGGCACTGTCCCACCAGACACTGACCCACCAGACACTGTCCCACCAGGGCACTATCCCACCAGACACTGTCCCACCAGGGCACTGACCCACCAGGGCACTGACCCACCAGGGCACTGTCCCACCAGGGCACTGACCCACCAGGCACTGACCCACCAGGCACTGACCCACCAGACACTGTCCCACCAGGGCACTGTCCCACCAGGGCACTGTCCCATCAGGCACTGTCCCATCAGGCACTGACCCACCAGGGCACTGACCCACCAGGGACTGACCCACCAGACACTGACCCACCAGGGCACTGTCCCACCAGACACTGACCCACCAGGGCACTGACCCACCAGACACTGACCCACCAGGGCACTGACCCACCAGACACTGACCCACCAGGGCACTGTCCCACCAGGGCACTGTCCCACCAGGCACTGTCCCACCAGGGCACTGTCCCACCAGACACTGTCCCACCAGACACTGACCCACCAGGGCACTATCCCACCAGGGCACTGACCCACCAGACACTGTCCCACCAGGCACTGACCCACCAGGCACTGTCCCACCAGGGCACTGACCCACCAGACACTGACCCACCAGGGCACTGACCCACTAGGGCACTGTCCCACCAGGCACTGACCCACCAGACACTGACCCACCAGGCACTGTCCCACCAGGGCACTGTCCCACCAGGGCACTGTCCCACCAGGCACTGACCCACCAGACACTGACCCACCAGGGCACTGTCCCACCCGGGCACTGTCCCACCCGTGCACTGTCCCACCAGGGCACTGACCCACCAGGACACTGACCCACCAGGCACTGACCCACCAGGGCACTGTCCCACCAGACACTGACCCACCAGGCACTGTCCCACCAGGCACTGTCCCACCAGGGCACTGACCCACCAGGGCACTGTCCCAGCAGGGTACTGACCCAGCAGGCACTGACCCACCAGGGCACTGACCCACCAGGCACTGACCCACCAGGGCACTGTCCCACCAGACACTGACCCACCAGGCACTGTCCCACCAGGCACTGTCCCACCAGGGCACTGACCCACCAGGGCACTGTCCCAGCAGGGCACTGACCCAGCAGGCACTGACCCACCAGGGCACTGACCCACCAGGGCACTGTCCCAGCAGGCGGTCAGTGGTAAGGGGGGAATTAACATTCTGTGTTTGTTTACTGAGAACATTAAACACATCTCAGGTTATCATGGAGGCATTTCAGCCAAACTGACTGTGGGTGTGTGCACCTCAGTGATCGCGTGTGTGTGTGTGTGTGTGTGTGTGGGTGTGTGTGTGGGTGTGTGGGTGTGTGTGTGTATGAGAGAGAGAGAGTGAGAGAGAGAGTATGTTTGTGTGTGTGTGAGAGAGAGAGAGAGTGTGTGTGTGATTCTGTGGGTCTCTGTGGGAGTGCTTTTGTCTGTGTCTCTGAGAGTGTGTGTATGAAAGAGGGAGTGTGTGTGTTTGTGTGTGTGAGTGTGAGAGATAGAGAGAGAATGTGTCTGTGTGTGTATGAGAGAGAGAGCGAGAGAGAGAGTATGTGTGTGTGTGTGTGAGAGAGAGAGAGAAAGTGTGTGTGAGAGAGAGAGTGTGTGTGATTCTGTGGGTCTCTGTGGGAGTGCTTTTGTCTGTGTCTCTGAGAGTGTGTATGTGTGTGTGTGTGCGCGTGTTTGAGTGTGTGAGTGTGAGAGAGAGAGAGAGAGTGAGAGAGAGAGAATGTGTCTGTGAGAGAGGGAGAGAGTGGGTGTGATTCTGTGGGTCTCTGTGGGAGTGTTTTTGTCTGTCTCTGTGAGAGTGTGTGTGTGTGTGTGTGTGTGTGTGTGTGTGTGTAAGAGAGAGAGAGTGAGTGTGTGATTCTGTGTATCTCTGTGACAGTGTTTGTGTCTGTGTCTCTGTGAGAGAGTGTGTTAGAGAGAGAGAGAGTGAGGATGTCTGTGTGTGTGTGTTTGAGAGTGTGTGTCTCTCTGCGTGTGAGGGACAGCGCCTGTGTGTGTGTCTCTCTGTATCTGTGTACGTACAGCTCCCTGACCTGTCACGGTCAGGCGTAGTCGCAACATTGTGTGCACGTAGCACCAAGGCACCCCGGAGAGGAAAATTCTCTTTAAAACCCTCTGGCTCACGTACAGAAGTGAGTGAGTGTGTGATGTTCAGTCGCCCACAGACATCAGAGGTGTTGTCTATCATTCATATTGGGGATGGGGGGGATGGAGCTGACAATGTAGGCAGTGATGGTCTCTTGTGAGGCGGGACAGAAAGGCCTGTGCTTACAGCTGGATCCCCGCGGGTGGGACTGGGATGGAGCAGAAACAGCCCTTCAGGTTTTCAGTCACATCTCCCTCGGTCAGTCTCCTCTGCTCCAGGGTAAACAGCCTGTCCCATCTCGCTCAGTCACCGAAACCCTCCAACCGCCCCTCCCTTCCCCCCCGAGGGAGGGTAATGTCCTGGTAAATCACGCCCCTCTGTCACACACCACACCCCGTCACCCCCCCGGATAACGCGGGTTCCAGAGCTGCACACAGCACTCTCGCGGCCTGGGGCTGACTGAAGGGCGTTACACAGTCCCAGCAACATCTCCCCAGCTGTTAGTGCTCAGTCAAGACTCTCTGTGTGTGTCTCTCTCTCCCTCTTTCTCTCACTCTCTTTCAGCCAAGCCAGTGCGCCCAGGATACCATGCAGCCTGCTCTCCGGTCAGCACCCATGGGCTCTATCACCCAAGTACATGCACCTACAGCAACACACTGTTTCAGAGCTGCCAGCCCATGTACGTACCAGGACTGGGGGACCACACCACAGACAAATAGTAAGTAAAATACATCTGGAGGGCCGCTCCCTCAGCACTGACCCTCCCACAGCACCCGCTCCCTCAGCACTGACCCTCCCACAGCACCCGCTCCCTCAGCACTGACCCTCCCACAGCACCCACTCCCTCAGCACCGACCCTCCCTCAGCACCGACCCTCCCTCAGCGCTGACCCTCCCACAGCACCCACTCCCTCAGCACTGACCCTCCCACAGCGCCCGCTCCCTCAGCACTGACCCTCCCACAGCGCCCGCTCCCTCAGCACTGACCCTCCCACAGCGCCCGCTCCCTCAGCACTGACCCTCCCACAGCGCCCGCTCCCTCAGCACTGACCCTCCCACAGCAGCCGCTCCCTCAGCACTGACCCTCCCACAGCACCCGCTCCCTCAGCACCGACCCTCCCTCAGCACCGACCCTCCCTCAGCGCTGACCCTCCCACAGCACCCACTCCCTCAGCACTGACCCTCCCACAGCGCCCGCTCCCTCAGCACTGACCCTCCCACAGCGCCCGCTCCCTCAGCACTGACCCTCCCACAGCGCCCGCTCCCTCAGCACTGACCCTCCCACAGCAGCCGCTCCCTCAGCACTGACCCTCCCACAGCACCCGCTCCCTCAGCACTGACCCTCCCTCAGCACTGACCCTCCCACAGCACCCGCTCCCTCAGCACTGACTCTCCCACAGCACCCGCTCCCTCAGCACTGACCCTCCCACAGCACCCACTCCCTCAGCACTGACCCTCCCTCAGCACTGACCCTCCCACAGCGCCCACTCCCTCAGCGCTGACCCTCCCACAGCACCCAGTCCCACAGCACTGACCCTCCCACAGCACCCACTCCCTCAGCACTGACCCTCCCACAGCACTGACCCTCCCTCAGCGCTGACCCTCCCACAGCACCCGCTCCCTCAGCACTGACCTTCCCACAGCACCCACTCCCTCAGCACTGACCCTCCCACAGCACCCACTCCCTCAGCCCTGACCCTCCCACAGCACCCACTCCCTCAGCACTGACCCTCCCTCAGCACCCACTCCCTCAGCCCTGACCCTCCCTCAGCTCCCACTCCCTCAGCCCTGACCCTCTGACAATGCAGCGATTCCCTCAGTCTCAAATGTGAGTCAGGAGGAGCTGTTAATGTTATCTCAGGTGGTTTGGTGATGTTCTGACCTCTCTCTCCATCTCTCTCTCTCCCTCTCTCTCCCCCCGTCTCTCTCTCCCCCCCCCCCCCCCTCTCCCCCCCCTCCCTCTCCCCCTCTCTCCCTCCCTCTCTCCCTCCCTCTCTCTCTCCTAGCACTCTGAGTGGCAGCTGTCCGAGCGGGTCAGTGTTGTCCGGAGACAGTTTCCGTGTGTGCCCTCGACATGTGCCTGACAACGGTGAGGGGTCCTCCTCCAGAACATGGCGCCTGGGCTCATCGCTGAACCGTCACCCCACGACCTGCTTCAGCTGACTTCAGCTGGGTGTGGGGGTAGTGGGTTCGCGGAGGGGGGTGGTGGTGGCTGGGGGCTGACTGGGGTAATGTCCAGGCTGCAGGGAGGTGAGGTGTCAGGTCCAGGCTAACACGGGGGGCGGGGGGGGGGTGAGGTAGCTGTGTCACGCAGTGACGCAGGGTCAGGTACACAGGAGATGTCTTACCCACCGAGTTCATGGGTGACCCAGGGCAGGGTGGAATCAGGAATCAGGGGCTTAATGTCCCCACAGCCCGGACTGTATCGTCCTCTTTGTTTTCTCATCACTCTCTGCGTTTCTCTTTTTCCGCTCTCCCCCCCCCCCCCCCCCCTCTCTCCCCCCCCCCCTCCCCCCTCTCTCCCCTCCCCCCTCCCCCCCTCTCTCCCCTCCCCCTCTCCTCCCTCCATCCACCTCTCTCTCCCCCCCTCCATCATCTCTCTCTCCTCCCTCCATCCACCTCTCTCTCTCTCTCCCCCATCCACCTCTCTCTCTCTCTCCCCTCCCTCCATCCACCTCTCTCTCTCTCTCTCTCTCCCCTCCCTCCATCCACCTCTCTCTCTCTCTCTCTCTCCCCTCCCTCCATCCACCTCTCTCTCTCTCTCTCTCCCCCTCCATCCACCTCTCTCTCTCTCTCCCCTCCCTCCATCCACCTCTCTCTCTCTCTCTCTCTCCCCTCCCTCCATCCACCTCTCTCTCTCTCTCTCTCTCCCCCATCCATCTCTCTCTCTCTCTCTCTCTCTCCCCCTCCCTCCATCCACCTCTCTCTCTCTCTCTCTCTCCCCCATCCATCTCTCTCTCTCTCTCTCTCTCTCCCCCTCCCTCCATCCACCTCTCTCTCCCTGTGACCACCCCTTCCCCCTCTCTCTCTCTCCCTGTCTCTTCCTCTCCCTCAGGCAATGAAACTGACATCAATGAGAACCGGTGAGTGAGATCTTCTCTGACCCCCCCCCCCCCCCCCCCCCCCGGCTCGATCTGAGGGCCATCTCATATTTACCCCAACCCCTCTGCCCCCCGCTCCCTGACCCACACCGTGTGTACCCCGCTCCCTGACCCACACCGTGTGTACCCCCGCTCCCTGACCCACACCGTGTGTACCCCCGCTCCCTGACCCACACCGTGTGTACCCCCGCTCCCTGACCCACACCGTGTGTACCCCGCTCCCTGACCCACACCGTGTGTACCCCCGCTCCCTGACCCACACCGTGTGTACCCCCGCTCCCTGACCCACACCGTGTGTACCCCGCTCCCTGACCCACACCGTGTGTACCCCCCGCTCCCTGACCCACACCGTGTGTACCCCGCTCCCTGACCCACACCGTGTGTACCCCCGCTCCCTGACCCACACCGTGTGTACCCCCGCTCCCTGACCCACACCGTGTGTACACCGCTCCCTGACCCACACCGTGTGTACCCCCGCTCCCTGACCCACACCGTGTGTACCCCCGCTCCCTGACCCACACCGTGTGTACCCCCGCTCCCTGACCCACACCGTGTGTACCCCGCTCCCTGACCCACACCGTGTGTACCCCCCGCTCCCTGAACACCGTGTGTACCCCGCTCCCTGAACACTGTGTGTACCCCGCTCCCTGACCCACACCGTGTGTACCCCCGCTCCCTGACCCACACCGTGTGTACCCCCGCTCCCTGACCCACACTGTGTGTACCCCCGCTCCCTGACCCACACCGTGTGTACCCCCCGCTCCCTGACCCACACCGTGTGTACCCCCCGCTCCCTGACCCACACCGTGTGTACCCCCGCTCCCTGACCCACACCGTGTGTACCCCCGCTCCCTGACCCACACCGTGTGTACACCGCTCCCTGACCCACACCGTGTGTACCCCCGCTCCCTGACCCACACCGTGTGTACCCCCCGCTCCCTGACCCACACCGTGTGTACCCCCGCTCCCTGACCCACACCGTGTGTACCCCGCTCCCTGACCCACACCGTGTGTACCCCCCGCTCCCTGACCCACACCGTGTGTACCCCCGCTCCCTGACCCACACCGTGTGTACCCCCGCTCCCTGACCCACACCGTGTGTACCCCGCTCCCTGACCCACACCGTGTGTACCCCCCGCTCCCTGACCCACACCGTGTGTACCCCCGCTCCCTGACCCACACTGTGTGTACCCCACTCCCTGACCCACACCGTGTGTACCCCCGCTCCCTGACCCACACCGTGTGTACCCCCGCTCCCTGACCCACACCGTGTGTACCCCGCTCCCTGACCCACACCGTGTGTACCCCCGCTCCCTGACCCACACCGTGTGTACCCCCGCTCCCTGACCCACACCGTGTGTACCCCCGCTCCCTGACCCACACCGTGTGTACCCCCGCTCCCTGACCCACACCGTGTGTACCCCCGCTCCCTGAACACCGTGTGTACCCCGCTCCCTGAACACTGTGTGTACCCCGCTCCCTGACCCACACCGTGTGTACCCCCGCTCCCTGACCCACACCGTGTGTACCCCCCGCTCCCTGACCCACACCGTGTGTACCCCCGCTCCCTGACCCACACCGTGTGTACCCCCGCTCCCTGACCCACACCGTGTGTACCCCGCTCCCTGACCCACACCGTGTGTACCCCCCGCTCCCTGACCCACACCGTGTGTACCCCCCGCTCCCTGACCCACACCGTGTGTACCCCCCGCTCCCTGACCCACACCGTGTGTACCCCCCGCTCCCTGACCCACACTGTGTGTACCCCGCTCCCTGACCCACACCGTGTGTACCCCCGCTCCCTGACCCACACCGTGTGTACCCCCCGCTCCCTGACCCACACCGTGTGTACCCCGCTCCCTGAACACCGTGTGTACCCCCGCTCCCTGACCCACACCGTGTGTACCCCCGCTCCCTGACCCACACCGTGTGTACCCCCCGCTCCCTGACCCACACCGTGTGTACCCCCGCTCCCTGACCCACACCGTGTGTACCCCCGCTCCCTGACCCACACCGTGTGTACCCCCGCTCCCTGACCCACACCGTGTGTACCCCGCTCCCTGACCCACACCGTGTGTACCCCCCGCTCCCTGACCCACACCGCGTGTACCCCCGCTCCCTGACCCACACCGCGTGTACCCCCGCTCCCTGACCCACACCGCGTGTACCCCCGCTCCCTGACCCACACCGTGTGTACCCCGCTCCCTGACCCACACCGTGTGTACCCCCGCTCCCTGACCCACACCGTGTGTACCCCCTGTCCCTGATCCACACCGTGTGTACCCCCGCTCCCTGACCCACACCGTGTGTACCCCCGCTCCCTGACCCACACCGCGTGTACCCCCGCTCCCTGATCCACACCGTGTGTACCCCCGCTCCCTGACCCACACCGTGTGTACCCCCGCTCCCTGACCCACACCGTGTGTACCCCCCGCTCCCTGAACACTGTGTGTACCCCCGCTCCCTGACCCACACCGTGTGTACCCCCGCTCCCTGACCCACACCGTGTGTACCCCCACTCCCTGACCCACACCGTGTGTACCCCCACTCCCTGACCCACACCGTGTGTACCCCGCTCCCTGACCCACACCGTGTGTACCCCCACTCCCTGACCCACACCGTGTGTACCCCCGCTCCCTGACCCACACCGTGTGTACCCCGCTCCCTGACCCACACCGTGTGTACCCCCGCTCCCTGACCCACACCGTGTGTACCCCGCTCCCTGACCCACACCGTGTGTACCCCCGCTCCCTGACCCACACCGTGTGTACCCCCGCTCCCTGACCCACACCGTGTGTACCCCCGCTCCCTGACCCACACCGTGTGTACCCCCCGCTCCCTGACCCACACCGTGTGTACCCCGCTCCCTGACCCACACCGTGTGTACCCCCGCTCCCTGACCCACACTGTGTGTACCCCCGCTCCCTGACCCACACCGTGTGTACCCCCGCTCCCTGACCCACACCGTGTGTACCCCCGCTCCCTGAACACTGTGTGTACCCCCGCTCCCTGACCCACACCGTGTGTACCCCCGCTCCCTGACCCACACTGTGTGTACCCCCGCTCCCTGACCCACACCGTGTGTACCCCCTGTATCTAACCCCCTGTCCCTGGGAGTGGGGGACGGTGTAGAGGGAGCTTTACTCTGTATCTAACCCCCTGTCCCTGGGAGTGGGGGGACGGTGTAGAGGGAGCTTTACTCTGTGTCTAACCCCCTGTCCCTGGGAGTGGGGGGACAGTGTAGAGGGAGCTTTACTCTGTATCTAATCCCCTGTCCCTGGGAGTGGGGGACACTGTATAGTGAGCTTTACTCTGTATCTAACCCCCTGTCCCTGGGAGTTGGGGGATGGTGTAGAGGGAGCTTTACTCTGTATCTAACCCCCTGTCCCTGGGAGTGGGTGGACAGTGTAGAGGGAGCTGTACTCTGTATCTAACCCCCTGTCCCTGGGAGTGGGGGACGGTGTCGAGGGAGCTTTACTCTGTATCTAACCCCTGTCCATGGGAGTGGGGGACGGTGTAGAGGGAGCTTTACTCTGTATCTAACCCCCTGTCCCTGGGAGTGGGGACGGTGTAGAGGGAGCTGTACTCTGTATCTAACCCCCTGTCCCTGGGAGTGGGGGACGGTGTAGAGGGAGCTTTACTCTGTATCTAACCCCTGTCCCTGGGAGTGGGGGGAAAAGTGTAGAGGGAGCTTTACTCTGTATCTAACTCCCTGTCCCTGGGAGTGGGGGACGGTGTAGAGGGAGCTTTACTCTGTATCTAACCCCCTGTCCCTGGGAGTGGGGGACGGTGTAGAGGAAGCTGTACCCTGTATCTAACCCCCTGTCCCTGGGAATGGGGGGACAGTGTAGAGGGAGCTTTACTCTGTATCTAACCCCCTGTCCCTGGGAGTGGGGGACGGTGTAGAGGAAGCTTTACTCTGTATCTAACCCCCTGTCCATGGGAGTGGGGGACGGTGTAGAGGGAGCTTTACTCTGTATCCAATCCCCTGTCCCTGGGAGTGGGGGACAGTGTAGAGTGAGCTTTACTCTGTATCTAATCCCCTGTCCCTGCGAGTGGGGGGATGGTGTAGAGGGAGCTTTACTCTGTATCTAACCCCCTTTCGCTGGGAGTGGGGGGACGGTGTAGAGGGAGCTGTACCCTGTATCTAACCCCCCCTGTCCCTGGGAGTGGGGGACGGTGTAGAGGGAGCTGTACCCTGTATCTAACCCCCTGTCTCTGGGAATGGGGGGACAGTGTAGAGGAGCTTTACTCTGTATCTAACCCCCTGTCCCTGGGAGTGGGGGGACAGTGTAGAGGGAGCTTTACTCTGTATCTAACCCTGTCCCTGGGAGTGGGGGGATGGTGTAGAGGGAGCTTTACTCTGTAGCTAACCCCCTGTCCCTGGGAGTGGGGGACGGTGTAGAGGGAGCTGTACCCTGTACCTAACCCCCTGTCCCTGGGAGTGGGGGGACAGTGTAGAGGGAGCTTTACTCTGTATCTAACCCCCTGTCCCTGGGAGTGGGGGACCGTGTAGAGGGAGCGTTACTCTGTATCTAACCCCCTGTCCCTGGGAGTGGGGGGATGGTGTAGAGGGAGCTTTACTCTGTAGCTAACCCCCTGT
>NW_026868514.1:0-20000 GCF_020745735.1 Hemiscyllium ocellatum | reverse complement strand
CAAGAGACCTGAGGGTTAGAGTCTCTTGAAATCGGGATCCCAGGTAGACGGGATAGTGAAGGGGGTGGTTGGTGGGTGCGTTGGCATAATGCCACGCTGTGGCTGTACAGAGAGAACGAGAGGGTGCCCCTGATCGAAACAGCTGCGAGGGTTGGATGGCGTGGGGGATTGGGGGATGGAGGTGGGGGAGTGGGGAGCTAGCCGTTGTTCTGAGTCTCTGAGCTGGGGGTTGGGGGCTGGTGGTGGAGGGAGTCACGCATCCAGCCCGGTGTCGATCGCCTCCCCCCCGCCCCCCGCCACCCTTCTCACCCATCCCCTCCCTTTTTTCTCTCTCGGATGCTCTGCAGGTTACGACAAGGACGCCCTGAGACAGCAGCTGACCCTCCTCTTCGAACCTCTGACCGAATTCTCCAGCCCTCCCTGCCTGCTGCTGTTTTGAGAATGACCGTCGCCCCCACCCCCCGTGGCGAGGAGGGGTGGGCGGGAGGGGAGAATGGGTGGGGTGGGGGCTGTGGGTTGCGCAGCTAGAACCTGTTGTCCGCGCTGTCTCTGTGCAAAATGCGCCCGCTCCCTCTCCTCTCTTTCTCCCTGCTCAGACACTCTCTCTCTCTCCTGTTGCGCGCACCCCCCCCGGCCTGGCTTCTGATGTGTGCGTTTGTCTCACATCGCCCCGTTTCTCGAGCCCCCACACCGCCACCCCCCCCCTCACCACCCCCAGACCCCTGTCCGATACAGCCACCATTTTCTTTTCGACCCGGCACCTCGACTTTGGAATCGTTTTCGGATTGGATTCAGGTGGTCCCGCCAGCCCCCCCCCCCCTCGCCCGCCCGCCGGGGCTGTGGGGCGCGTTACCCTCCACACGTGCCCGACGCCTCACTGCGCCGCTGTGCGAGTCCTCGCTGCGGTCGTGAGGACCCACCCATGGGGAGCGGGTGCGTACACCCGCAAGTGGGGAGGAGGGTCTGGATATCAGAGGAGGGGATATTCCTGCAAGGGAGGGAGGGAAGGGGGAGGGCAGCTAGAGGTTTCCCACTGGGGGAGGGCAGGACCCACGGTTCAGGGTCTAGATTAGATTCCCTACAGTGTGGAAACAGGCCCTTCGGCCCAACGAGTCCATACTGACCCACCAAAGAGCAATTACCCCTTCACCTAACTCAGGCCAAGTCACCCTGACCTGCGCGTTTTGTCTGGACTGTGGGAGGAAACCCACACGGGGAGACCCAGGGAGAACGTGTAAACCCCACCCAGGGAGACAGTCGCCCCGGGGGGGGGGTGGGGAATGCGGGGGTGGATGTTCCCGATGTCTGGGGGGGGAGAGGGGACGTGTGAGGGGGTAGGGGAATGCAGGGGTGGATGTTCCCGATGTCTGAGGGGGGACGGTGTGTGTGTGTGAGGGGAGTGGGGAATGCAGGGGTGGATGTTCCCGATGTCTGGGGGGAGGGGGTGTGTGTGTGAGGGGGGTGGGGAATGCAGGAGTGGATGTTCCCGATGTCTGGGGGGGGAGGGGTGTGTGTGAGGGGGGGTGGGGAATGCGGGGGTGGATGTTCCCGATGTCTGAGGGAGGGAGGGGTGTGTGAGGGGGGGTGGGGAATGCAGGGGTGGATGTTCCCGATGTCTGGGGGGGGGGGGGGGGGGTGTGAGGGGGGTGGGGAATGCGGGGGTGGATATTCCCGATGTCTGGGGGGGGAGGGGGGTGTGTGAGGGGGGGTGGGGAATGCAGGAGCGGATGTTCCCGATGTCTGGGGGGGAGAGGGGGGTGTGTGTGTGAGGGGGGTGTGGGGAATGCAGGAGCTGATGTTCCCGATGTCTGGGGGGGGAGGGGGGTGTGTGAGGGGGGTGGGGAATGCAGGAGTGGATGTTCCCGATGTCTGGGGGGGGGAGAGGGGGGTGGGGAATGCAGGAGTGGATGTTCCCGATGTCTGGGGGGGGAGGGGGGTGTGTGAGGGGGGGTGGGGAATGCGGGAGTGGATGTTCCCGATGTCTGGGGGGGGAGGGGGTGTGTGAGGGGGGGTGGGGAATGCAGGGGTGGATGTTCCCGATGTCTGGGGGGGGGAGGGGGTGTGTGAGGGGGGGTGGGGAATGCAGGGGTGGATGTTCCCGATGTCTGGGGGGGGGGAGAGGGGGTGTGTGAGGGGGGGTGGGGAATGCAGGAGTGGATGTTCCCGATGTCTGGTGGGAGGGGGGTGTGTGTGTGAGGGGGGTGGGGAATGCAGGGGTGGATGTTCCCGATGTCTGGGGGGGAGAGGGGTGTGTGTGAGGGGGGTGGGGAATGCAGGAGTGGATGTTCCCGATGTCTGGGGGGGGAGGGGGTGTGTGAGGGGGGGTGGGGAATGCAGGGGTGGATGTTCCCGATGTCTGGGGGAGGGAGGGGTGTGTGTGAGGGGGGTGGGGAATGCAGGAGTGGATGTTCCCGATGTCTGGGGGGGGAGAGGGGGTGTGTGAGGGGGGTGGGGAATGCAGGAGTGGATGTTCCCGATGTCTGGGGGGGGAGGGGGTGTGTGAGGGGGGGTGGGGAATGCGGGAGTGGATGTTCCCGATGTCTGGGGGGGGGGAGGGGGTGTGTGAGGGGGGGTGGGGAATGCAGGGGTGGATGTTCCCGATGTCTGGGGGGGGAGAGGGGGTGTGTGAGGGGGGTGGGGAATGCAGGGGTGGATGTTCCCGATGTCTGGGGGAGGGAGGGGTGTGTGTGAGGGGGGTGGGGAATGCAGGAGTGGATGTTCCCGATGTCTGGGGGGGGAGAGGGGGTGTGTGAGGGGGGTGGGGAATGCAGGAGTGGATGTTCCCGATGTCTGGGGGGGGAGGGGGTGTGTGAGGGGGGGTGGGGAATGCGGGAGTGGATGTTCCCGATGTCTGGGGGGGGGGAGGGGGTGTGTGAGGGGGGGTTGGGAATGCAGGGGTGGATGTTCCCGATGTCTGGGGGGGGAGAGGGGGTGTGTGAGGGGGGTGGGGAATGCAGGGGTGGATGTTCCCGATGTCTGGGGGAGGGAGGGGTGTGTGTGAGGGGGGTGGGGAATGCAGGAGTGGATGTTCCCGATGTCTGGGGGGGGAGAGGGGGTGTGTGAGGGGGGTGGGGAATGCAGGAGTGGATGTTCCCGATGTCTGGGGGGGAGAGGGGGGTGTGTGAGGGGGGGTGGGGAATGCAGGGGTGGATGTTCCCGATGTCTGGGGGGGGAGAGGGGGTGTGTGAGGGGGGTGGGGAATGCAGGAGTGGATGTTCCCGATGTCTGGGGGGGAGAGGGGTGTGTGTGAGTGGGGGTGGGGAATGCAGGAGTGGATGTTCCCGATGTCTGGTGGGAGGGGGGTGTGTGTGTGAGGGGGGTGGGGAATGCAGGGGTGGATGTTCCCGATGTCTGGGGGGGAAGAGGGGGGTGGATGTTCCCGATGTCTGATGGGGGGGAGGGGGTGACAGTCTGAAGGGTGGGACTGGGATGGGGGGGAATCATCTGTGCCCAGAGGGTAGGGTGGGTGGGTGGGGTGGTCAGCCGGTGGGACCCTCCTCCTGACTCAGAAAGGGGTCAGGGTTGAAGGAATGTGAGGGGGGGAGGGTGGCGGTGGGGGAGGGGGGCTTGGTGTATCCCCCCCTCCCCCTCTCCTTTCCAGGTGGCAGCTTTGGAAGGTGTATTGGTACTAGCCCTGGGGAGTCCGTTGGGGTGTTGGGGGGGCTGGTGTTTGGTAGCCCCCACCCCCCCTCCATGGATCGAGAAGGGTTTAATACACCCATGAGCAGAGGAGACTCTCAGTCCCAGGAGCAAGGGGTTGAAGATAGTCGCAGGGTTTCACACCGTTACAGAATCAGAGTTTGTTTGCCGGGGGGGGGTCGCTTGTTCGCAGCTTTAACTCCACTCCATCCCCCTACTCCCCCCCTCAACAACCCCCCCCCCCCCCATGCGTCTGGGGACCACCCCTGGGCTGGGTGTTGTAGGAATGGTGGGTGCTGCTTGCTCCCCCTTCCCTCCCCCAACTACCATTAGCCTGCCCCTTTTCTCTTGCCCCGATGCCACTGCTTCAGAGCACTGTGTTCTGTTTTTATGCGCTCCTCTCGCGGTAATGCCCCCACAGCGAGTGTCTTTTACAACCACACCCCAGTCCGTGCGTCTGTCTGTCTGTCTGTATGCCTGTGTTATATACTGCATGTAATCTGTGTATACCTTCCGATAAAGCACTCCAGCCATCCACACCGACCGTAGATTTAACAAGGAGATAAATAAAAGCCAAAAAAAGGTTTATTTCGATCCATTGTTCCTCTGATGGTTTCTTCCCACCCCCCCCCTCCCCACCCACCACCTGTGGTTCCAGAGCTGCAAGGGCTCACACAAAAGGAAGTCGCTGAAGCCACGATCCGCAGACCCGGTAGGAGAACTGCGCAAGGTTTCAGCGTTTTATCTTCTCCTGAAGCTCAGCGGTCCCCACTACCCAACCCCTCTGCAGCGACGTCAGGACGTGGATTTTCAGAGAAGCGACCGCGCTTGGAGGAAGCTGTGCGCCCACAAACAAGGCCCCTCCGACTTGAAAATCTGGACCCCCCTCCCCATTCAATCACCAAAATGGGTCGTATGGCTTTTCCTCTCGTCTCTGTTAACCAGAAACAAACCAAAAAAAAAGGACTTTCATCAGATTTCCGTGAGGTCTACAGCGTAACTGGTTCAACACAAACGTGCCTAATTTCACAGTGAATGCTAAAACTGGTCACAGCCTGGCCAACTGTTCAAAAGTGAACTCACAAACGCGCACAATCAGACAGAGGAGGCTGTCAAAAATGTAGAGAGAGCAAACGGGAAATGCGCCTGGAGACGGGGCAGGGTGAGGTTCTTGGTGGTGTAGATGAGCAGAGAGATCTCGGTGTCCCGGTACACAGATCCCAGAAAGTTGCCCCCCTCCCCAGGGTGACAGGGGTGGTTAAGAAGGCGTACGGTGTGTTAGCTTTTATCAGGAGAGGGATTGAGTTTTGGAGCCCCGGGGGTCATGCTGCAGCTGTACAAAACCCTGGGGTGCGGCCGCACTCGGGGTATCGTGTCCGGTTCTGGTCACCGCGTTACAGGAAGGAGGTGGGAGCTCTGGGAAGGGGGCAGAGGGGATTTACCGGGACGTTGCCCTGGGACGGAGGGAAGGTCTCACGAGGAAAGGCTGAGGGACTTGAGGCTGTTCTCGTTCGAGAGAAGGCGGCTGAGGGGGGACTGAGTTGAGACCTACAAGAGAATCCGAGGGTTGGAGAGGGTGGGCAGGGAGAGCCTTTTCCCTCGGACCGTGAGGGCTAACACGAGGGGACACAGCTTTAAACTGAGGGGTGGTAGATACAGGACAGATGTTAGAGGTAGTGTCCTTACTCAGGGAGTAGGAGGGGGTGTGGAATGTTTTGCCTGCAACGGTAGTGGATTCGCCAACTTTAAGTACATTTAAGTCATCACTGGACAAGCATATGGACGTACATGGAACAGTGTAGGTTAGATGGGCTTCAGGTTGGTATGACAGGTCAGCACAACATCGAGGGGCCGAATGGCCTGTACTGCGCTGTAATGTTCTATGTTCTCAACTCTGTGAGGTCTCTTCTGGAGTAGTGTGTGTAGTTCTGGATATTAGGAAGGATATTATTCAGCTGGAGAGGATTCAGAAGAGATTTCCCAGGTGTGGAAGGCTTGGCTTATAAAGACAGGCTGGACAGACTGGGACGGTTCCCAGTGGAGGTGTAACCTTTATACGATAAGGATGGGGTACAGATAGGGTTCATGGTAATTATGTTTCACCAGCATGGGGGAATTTGAAGAGCACAGGGCACATTTTATACAGTGAGAGATTTAAAGACATACAGTGGACACCTCAGATTACAACAGGATCTGGACCAGATGGGCCGAAGGGCTGAGAAGTGGCAGATGGAGTTTAATTCAGATCAATGCGAGGGGCTGCATTTTGGGAAAGCAAATCTTAGCAGGACTTATACACTTAACGGTAAGGTCCTAGGGAGTGTTGCTGAACACAGAGACCTTGGAGTGCAGGTTCATAGCTCCTTGAAAGTGGAGTCGCAGGTGGATAGGATAGCGAAGGAGGGGTTTGGTATGCTTTCCTTTATTGGTCAGAGTATTGAGTACAGGAGTTGGGAGGTCATGTTGCGGCTGTACAGGACATTGGTTAGGCCACTGTTGGAATATTGTGTGCAATTCTGGTCTCCTTCCTATCGGAAAGATGTTGTGAAACTTGAAAGGCTTCAGAAAAGATTTACAAGGATGTTGGAGGGTTTGAGCTACAGAGAGAGGCTGGGGCTGTTTTCCCTGGAGCGTTGGAGGCTGAGGGGTGATCATATAGAAGTTTACAAAATTATGAGGGGCATGGCTAGGATAAATAGACAAGGTCTTTTCCCTGGGGTGGAGGAGTCCAGAACTAGAAGGCATAGGTTTAGGGTGAGAGGGGGAAAGATATAAAAGAGACCTAAGGGGCAACTTTTTCACACAGAGGGTGGTACGTGTATGGAATGAGCTGCCAGAGGATGTGGTGGGGACTGGTACAATGACAACATTTAAGAGGCATTTGGCTGGGTATATGAACAGGAAGGGTTTGGAGGGATATGGGCCGGGTGCTGGGCAGGTGGGGTCTAGACTGGGTTAGGAATATCTGGGTCAGCACGGACGGGTTAGGCCGAAGGGTCTGTTTCCGTGCTGTCCATCTCCATGTCATGGAGGGCAATTATTTTGTTTTAAACACAGAAGGTGGTTCGTGTTTGGAATGAACTTGCAGAGGACCCGCTGGATGCAGGTACAATTACAACACATAAAAAAACATTTTCAAAAGTTTACAAAAGTCTCCTGGTTATCTTTTTAAAATTTTGTTTTGAAACCCCCACACTCCCGCCTAACTGTGGTAGTGTTTATTTCCCCACCCCAGCCCCCATGGTGTGTGTGTGTAGGTGTGAGACACAGTGAGAGACACAAGGTGCACGAATCTTTATTCAATTTCCACCACCAGGGAGATAGGAAAACACCCGGGTGGCCAGTGACAAGCAGTGCCCTTCACGTCAAAGGGCAATGCTGTGTGATCAAACACGGAAGGGGAGGGCAAGGACTAAATCAAAATAGAGTTGGAGGGGGAAATGATGCACTCCACTCCCTGCGGCGCCCACCTCTCCCTGGACAACTCCAGGGTGTTGGTGGACACCGCGTGCTCCTTCTCCAAGGACACCCGGGCCCTAACGTAACCGCGGAAGAGGGGCAGGCAGTCGGCCCTAACGACCCCCTCCACGGCCCGCTGCCTGGACCTGTTTATGGCCAGTTTGGCCAGGCCCAGGAGCAGACCCACGAGGAGGTCTTCAGACCTGCCCTCCCTCCTCCGCACCGGGTGCCCGAAGATCAGGAGCGTGGGACTGAAGTGCAAACAAAAGCAGAGGGAGGAGGTTTTCGAGAAAATCAAAAAGGATGTGCAAACGCCCACACTCAACATACACATGGTCCACGGACTCCACAGCACCACAGAACAAGCAGTTGGGCTGGGAGTCCGTGAACCACCGCAATCTGCGGTTGCAGGGGACTGCTGCGTGCAGCACCCTCCACCCCAGATCCCCGAGAGAAAGGGGGAGGACTCCCGCGTAGAGGGCCCTCCACTGGGGATCCCCTCCGCCCGGTGGCAAATAGGCACGCCAGGGCGTGTCCGGGCGGTGGATGAGGGAGAAGAGGTGGACGGTGCGCAGCGGGAACAAAACTAAAATTCCGGAGGCGGTTCAGGTTGGTGGGGGAAGTACGGGACCTTTATTAAAGGTTTAAAGGGATAAGGGCCAAGAGCAAGCGGGTGGAACTAGTTTAGTTTGGGACTATAGTTGGACTAATGGGTCTGTTTCCATGCTGCATGACTCGATTAAAGAAAGCAAGTTTGCAAAGTCTGCAAACTCCTGAAGGGGAAGGCAGAAGTGCTGGCAACCATAGAATCGAAGAGACCTTCAAAATCAGTTTTTTTGTTTAGTTCGCACGGAAAGCCAGTTAGACCTAGGTCTTTGCATGAAAGTATTGGTTCAGCTTTCAGACTTTGAGAGCAGGTTAAAGATTTCTAGAATGTTCTCAGGGCTCCAGAAGACTGGGAGAGGTCTGTGCAACCCGTCCAGTCATAAGGTTTCTTCTTGAGAGTGAGAGAGCACCTGAGGTAACCTAAGTTCAGAGGCTGTTGCTAGGCAAGCTTCAGTGCAGGGCCGCCCCCCATCCGGCAGTGAAACCCATCTTAAGATGTGACAAAACCAAAACCTTTAACCGTGAAGACTGTGTTGATAATGCAGACCCACTGTTCCACAAACCATCATGAGAGACTATATGCATTTGTTTATAATTCATTGCCTGTGTGCTCTGCTGGCTAGGCCAGAGCATGGATGATTGCCCATTCTTAACTACCCGTTGAAGAAACTAGCTTGCTAGGGGGCCATTTTAGAAGGCAGTTAAGAGACAACAGTCTGGAGTTACATAAGGACAGATTTCCTTCCCTGAGGGACATCCAGAGAAAAGACGGATGGGATGGCACCAACATTATGGATGTGAAAAATAAAGATAAGGGAAGACAAAATTCTGAAGGCCATAGATCCAGATCGCTAGGGTGCCTTAAATTGACCGTCATGGATTCTTTACATTTTAGCAATGATGACATACTGTTGTCTGAGGGCCCTCTTGCAGCAGAGTGGTAGTCATAGTTATAGAGATGTACAGCACCCTTCGGCCCAACCTGTCCATGCTGACCCAGATATCCCAACCCAATCTAGTCCCCACCTGCCAGCACCCGGCCCATATCCCTCCAAACCCTTCCTATTCATATACCCATCCAAATGCCTCTTAAATGTTGCAATTGTACCAGCCCCCACCACATCCTCTGGCAGCTCATTCCATACACGACACCATGTACTTGGTGTCCATGTACACAGATCTCTGAAAGTTGCCACCCAGGTAAATAGTGCTGTGAGGAAGGCATATGGTGTACTGGGCTTTATTGGTAGAGGAATTGAGTTCCGGAGTCCTGAGGTCATGTTGCAGTTGTATAAGACTCTGGTGCGGCCTCAACTGGAGTATGGTGTGCAGTTTTGGTCGCCATACTATAGGAAGGATGTGGAGGCACTGGAACGGGTGCAGAGGAGGTTTACCAGGATGTTGCCTGGTATGGTAGGAAGATCGTATGAGGAAAGGCTGAGGCACTTGGGCCTGTTCTCATTGGAGAAAAGAAGGTTTAGGGGAGATTTGATAGAGGTGTACAAGATGATTAGGGGTTTAGATAGGGTTGACAGTGAGAACCTTTTACCGCTAATGGAGTCAGCTGTTACTAGGGGACACAGCTTTAAATTAAGGGGTGGTAGGTATAGGACAGATGTTAGGGGTAGATTCTTTACACAGCGGGTTGTGAGTTCATGGAATGCCCTGCCAGTAGCAGTGGTGGACTCTCCCTCTTTATGGTCATTTAAGCGGGCAGTGGATAGGCATATGGAGGTTATTGGGCTAGTGTAGGTTAGGTAGGCTTCGGTCGGCGCAACATCGAGGGCCGAAGGGCCTGTACTGCGCTGTATTTTTCTATGTTTCTATGTTCTATAGAAGGGTGGGGTGAAAAACCACTAGATGAATTGTTGAGAGAGGCACAGAAAGTGTTTGTAAAGAGAGAGGATGAGAGACAGAAACAGGAGGTGAAAGTGTTGGTTGCTGCGGTTAATGAGGTAATTAAGAAAAGAATGGAACCAATAGTGAGCAGCCGGAGCGGGGGTGACAGCATGTAGGGCAGAGAGGAAAGGGGAGAGGGCAAGGGGGCGCATTTGATAGAGGGTTCGAGCGAGAGGGGCAGAGATGGGGGTCTCCACAGGCAGGGTGCTATTATTACGGAAAGATAGGGCATTTTAAGCGGGAGTGTCCTGATCTACAACGGGAAGAAAGGGCCATTCCGCTTATGAATTTTGATGAAGAATAGAGGTGTCAGGGGTTCCTGCCCTCGGGGACCCACCAGGAACCCTTGATAAACTTGAAGGTGGGACCCTGTAGGGAAGAGGTAGTAGATACGGGAGCAGCACGGTCATCGCTGAATTTTAAACCAAAGAAAGTAGACATGTCGACACGGTCAATTACTGTTTCCGGGTGAAAGGGGAGGGATTTACTGTCCCAGTATTTGAACCTACGATGATAGAAGCTCCTAAGGACAGGGTGACAGGGGAATTGTTGTATACCCCCGATATAGGAAGTAACTTACTAGGGAGAGACTTAATTATCCTCTTAGGACTGGAGATTGGAATTCAGGAAAAAGAATTAGTTGTACAAATGGCGATGTTGACAGAGGATGTGGGGAGAGAGATAGACCCTATTGTATGGGCTAGGGAAGGGAATCGTGGAGGACTACAGATTCCCTCCCCTAGAAATGAGTTTGAAAAGAAAAGGGGGTCATTGTCTGTGAGCGACAATATCCCATTTCCATAGAAGGTAAACGAGGACTGCAGCCAGTAGTTGAGGGACTGATTAGAGATGGATTGTTGGAGCCATGTATGTCTCTTTATAATCCCCCAATCCTACCTGTGTGGAAATCTGATGCAACTTATCGATCGGTGCAGGATTTGAGAACATTAAATCGAATAGTACAGATCAGGCACCCAGTGGTGCCAAACCCCTATACGTTATTGAGTAAGATCTGTCATGACCACAAAGGGTTTAGTGTGATAGACTTAAAGGATGCCTTTTGGGCTTGTCCCTTGGCAGAGGGATGTAGGAATTTGTTCGCCTTTGAATGGGAAGACCCCAAGACAGGACGGAAACAGCAATACCAGTGGGCCGTGCTCCCCCAGGGGTGTACGGAATTCCCGAATTTATTTGGACAGGGGTTAGAACAAATGTTGGAGAAATTTAGCAGCCCCAAAGGGGCTGTTGCAGTATGTAGGCGACCTCTTACTAACAGGAAACAGAAGAGAAAGACTAGTAGAAGCTACTAACAAATTATTGAATTTCCTGGGCCAGCAGGGCCTGTGGATATCTAAAAACAATATGTGGAGCGAGAAGTGAAATACTTGGGACATTTACTCAGTGAGGGAAAGCGAAAGATAAGCCCAGAACGGATAGAGGGAATAGTGGGGATGCCGCTGCCCAGGACTAAACGGGAGTTACGTACGTTTATGGGTCTAACGGGATATTGCAGATTGTGGAATGATTCCTATACTTGAAAGACTAATAAATTATATCTCAAAGTATTAGAGGAGGAACCTCCACACTCACTTCCCTCCAAGCCCCAAGGGATCCTTCCATATCCGGCACAAGTTCACCTGTACCTCCACACACATCATCTATTGCATCCGCTGCACCCGATGTGGCCTCCTCTATATTGGTGAGACAGGCCGCTTACTTGCGGAACGCTTCAGAGAACACCTCTGGGACGCCCGGACCGACCAACCCAACCACCCGTGGCTCAACACTTTAACTCTCCCTCCCACTCCACCGAGGACATGCAGGTCCTTGGACTCCTCCACCGGCAGAACATAACAACACGACGGCTGGAGGAGGAGCACCTCATCTTCCGCCAGGGAACCCTCCAACCACAAGGTATGAATTCAGATTTCTCCAGTTTCCTCATTTCCCCTCCCCCCACCTTGTCTCAGTTGGTTCCCTCAACTCAGCACCGCCCCTCCTAACCTGCAATCTCCTTACTGACCCCTCCGCCCCCACCCCACTCCGGCCTATCACCCTCACCTTGACCTCCTTCCACCTATCCCACCTCCATCGCCCCTCCCCCTAGTCCCTCCTCCCTACCTTTTATCTTAGCCTGCTTGGCTCTCTCTCTTATTCCTGATGAAGGGCTTATGCTCGAAACGTCGAATTCTCTATTCCTGAGATGCTGCCTGACCTGCTGTGCTTTGACCAGCAACACATTTGCAGCTGTGATCTCCAGCATCTGCAGACCTCATTTTTTACTTGATGAGGAAAAAGAACTAGTTGAGGAACCCAAAAGAGATCCATGCTCCCGTGTTAGCCTTCCCTTCCCTGGATAAATTTCCTGAAGAAGGGCTCATGCCCGAAACGTCGATTCTCCTGCTCCTTGGATGCTGCCTGACCTGCTGCGCTTTTCCAGCAAGACATTTTCAGCGCTGATCTCCAGCATCTGCAGCCCTCTCTTTCTCCTCCTACTCTAGATAAACCTTTCCACCTCTTTGCTACCCGTGGATAAGGGGGGGACGGCTTTGGGAGTATTAACCCAGGGGAGGAACGAAACAGCCAGTGGCGTCTCTTTCGAAGCTATTGGAT
Organism: Hemiscyllium ocellatum; assembly: GCF_020745735.1. NCBI lineage: Eukaryota > Metazoa > Chordata > Chondrichthyes > Orectolobiformes > Hemiscylliidae > Hemiscyllium > Hemiscyllium ocellatum. The sequence goes on along the minus strand of NW_026868514.1, from coordinate 7,784 downwards.
CCGTTATCCCGGGGGGGGGGGGGGGGGTGGGGTGGCCTGAGTGTGTGCGAGGCTGTGGCTGCCACTGCGCTGTTGGTGGAGGAAAGCAGAAAGCTGACATTTGGGGGAGCCCTAATAGTAAGCACCCCACACCAAGTGAGAACGATCCTGAACCACAACGCTGGGCGATGGTTGACAGACTCCCGGGTTCTGAAATATGAGGCAATATTAATAGAAAAGGATGATCTCGTGTTGGTCACGGACAGTTGTTTAAATCCAGCTGCCTCTCTTTGGAAAGGGGAAGGGGAATCTCCTCAGAATCCAGGGCACGACTGCCTTGACATTATAGAATACCAAACTATGGTCCGCATGGACCTGAGAGATGTTCCACTTGGTGCAGGGGCTAGACTTTTTATAGACGGATCACCCCGGGTGACTGAAGGGAAAAGACCTAATGGGTATGCCGTCGTAGATGGGATGGAAGGTAGTGTGGTGGAGGCAGGAAAGTGGCCAAGTGGGTGGTCAGCTCAGACCTGCTAACTCTACGCATTGGAAAGAACCCTTAGGGAGTTAGAAAATAAAGAGGGAACAGTATACACTGACTCTAAATATGCCTTGGGTGTTGTGCACACTTTCAGAACGATATGGCAGGAAAGGGGACTGACCAACAGCTGGGGGAAGGAATTAGCACATGGGGAGTTGATTAAACGGGTCTTGGAGTCCCCGTTACTCCCCCTGAGGAATAGCGGTAGTGCATGTAAACGGTCATCAGAAAGGAAATGGACCAGACGTTAGGGGGAATAGATGAAGTGGCTAGGGAAAGCCGCCCTGAACCCACAAGGAGTGGTGATCCATTCCCTGATACCTACTGTCCCCGGTCCTCGGGAAGCTCCTACATTTACTGAAAGACAGGAAAAAAAATTGAAAGATTTAGAGGCGGCAAAAACAACAGATGGACGTTGGATGTTACCTGATGGGAGGGAAATGTTGAACAGAATGATGATGCGAGAGATTATGGCTGTCCCACACCAAGGCAGCCATTGGGGAATACAAGCGATGTGTGATTTAGTTCTTAGGGAATATGGATATAAAGGAATATATACAATTGCTCAACAAATATGTGAGGGATGTATAATATGCAGAAAGGGAAATAAGAATGTCTTGAGATAACAGACCCCGGGAGGAGGAGACCCGGGATTGAGACCCTTCCAGAGTATACAAGTAGATTATACTGAACCACCCAGGGGAGGGAGACTAAAATATATGCTGGTCACAGTAGATCATCTATCCGGTTGGGTTGAGGCGTACCCCCTAGCTACTGCCACTGCGAGTGGGGGGTCTAAAACAATATTGGAGCACATCATTCCCCGATATGGGCTAGTACACCGTATAGATTCCGACCAAGGAACTCGTTTTACCTCTAAAGTGTTACAGGGGGTAATGAAAGGGTTGGGAATTTCCTGGGAGTTCCATACTTCCCGCCATCATCGGGAAGGGTTGAGAGAATGAACCAAACATTCAAACAACAGCTCCCTCAATTGATAATAGAAACCAGACTCCCTTGGACCTAACGTTTACCTGTATCTCTCTTGCGCGTACGAAACAGCCCCAAGGAAAGATTTGGGACTATCCCCCTATGAAGTCTTGAAATGTGTTGCTGGAAAAGCGCAGCAGGTCAGGCAGTATCCAAGGAGCAGGAGAATCGACATTTCGGGCATAAGCCCTTCATCAGGAATGAGGAGAGGGTGCCAAGCAGGCTAAGATAAAAGGTAGGGAGGAGGGACTTGGGGAGGGGTGATGGAGATGTGATAGGTGGAAGGAGGTCAAGGTGAGGGTGATAGGCCAGAGAGGGGGCGAGGGCGGAGAGGTCAGGAAGAAGATTGCAGGTTAGGAAGGCGGTGCTGAGTTCGAGGGTTGGGACTGAGACAAGGTGGGGGGAGGGGAAATGAGGAAACTGGAGAAATCTGAGTTCATCCCTTGTGGTTGGAGGGTTCCCAGGTGGAAGATGAGGCGCTCTTCCTCCAGCCGTTGTGTTATTATGTTCTGGCGATGGAGGAGTCCAAGGACCTGCATGTCCTTGGTGGAGTGGGAGGGGGAGTCGAAGTGTTGAGCCATGGGGTGGTTGGGTTGGTTGGTCCAGGTGTCCCTGAGGTGTTCTCTGAAACGTTCCGCAAGTAGGCGGCCTGTCTCCCCAATATAGAGGAGGCAATATTGGATTACCTTATCTGGGAACGAATGGAGAATTGAGCTGAAAAGGATTCCTGAAGAAGGGCTCATGCCAAAAACATCGATTCTCCTGCCCCTTGGATGCTGCCTGACCTGCTGTGCTTTTCCAGCAACACATTTTCAGCTCTGATCTCCAGCATCTGCAGTCCTCTCTTTCTCCACGAATGGGAGAATTGCCAATTCCTGAAACTAAAGATTTGTTCTTGAAGAACTGTATACTGGGCTTGTCCTCCTCTCTGTCTTTCCTCTGGAAACAGGGTTTATTGGCACAGACTCCACCGCTAGAATTCGCCGTTCATCCCATCCAGCCGGGAGATTGGGTTGAGTAAATCATGGACAGAGACTAAATTACAGCCGGACTGGGAAGGGCCGTACCAGGCTCTTTTATCTATCGAAAACAGCAATAAGGACGACGGAGAAAGGCTGGACTCACCACACTCGGATCAAAGGGCCAGTGGACTCTCCAGTTGAGGAAGAAGTCTGGACAGCCGAATCAATGCAAGACCCGCTGAAACTCAGGCTAAAGAGACTTTGAATAACTGATTATACAGTGGCGACGCGAGTGCGGGATTATTTCTGTAGGATTGTATATTAAGTCTTTTTGTGCTTCAGCATGATGTTTAAAGTACTGGGACTGTTTAGAGTTATGATGCTAGCCCTCTTAGTATTGGGATTTTGTCAAATATCATTTTAAAATGTGTTATTAATGGTTCCTGAGTCTGATAATCCACAAGTAATAGACGCTGATGCATGCAGCTTAGTCAATTGTGGGGATGTAGATAATCAGAGAGAGTACCGCAGTTCAGAGATACATCTTAGGTCCTATGGGGCTGGCCTTGGGGATGGTACTTGGTATAATGGTCTCGTCACAGTACACCGGGCCCCCTTCCGACCAGCTTTTTTTTTAAAGATATTTTTATTAGAAATTTAATATTTTGACAGATTTACAAAAATAAACAGAACTTTCAAGCACAGCGACCAGCTTTTTTATGTCCCGATAAAATGTGTAACCCAATATACCTGACGATAAAGAAAACCACATGGCATGAAGCAATTCGGGGGGGCACCTATGAGATACAATTAAATGAAACATTTGGGATAAAAATGAAAACAAAGGGGAAGGATTTCGCGGGCTGTTGTTTTCGAATTAGCGTAGGACAGGGAAAACGGGCAAAACTACCGGATAATAAGGTACAACCTTTTACCCCCCCGATGACCTAAAGTAGTAAAAGTTACAGAGGTAAAGGACTTGAAACAGACCATCGAAATAGAAACTGGGTACGGGGATGTAAACGCCTGGGTTGAATGGGTGAAGTATACTGTAAAAAGTCTGAACAAAAGCAATTGCTTATGCACGTGCCTCTGGTAGGCCAGTGGCCCAGGTGGTTCCCTTTCCCGGGTGGAAGCGAGACAGGCAGGGCATGAAACGTATGACAGCCCTGTATCAAGATGAGACTGTGTGGACTGATAGGAATTGTACCTTCCTATCTCTGATGTTCCTCCCTTGGAGAAGAAAGATTCAAAAGCTCCCCCGCGTTTTCAGCCGCAGTCGGAAATCACACGTCGTGTGTGCGTAGACGAGGTACAAGTCGGTCTGGAGATTTGGGGGAGCTGAAATTGTGTACAAAGATTAAAAATGTTACCAACATGGAGAAAGGAGGGAACTACTCAGCACTGCAGGTTCCCCGAGCGGACCTGTGGTGGTACTGTGGAGGGAAAATGTTGAGACCCACCCTACCTCCGGATTGGAGAGGGATATGTGCAATTGTACAATTGGCAATCCCATTTGAGAAGGGAAAGATAGTGGGGAAAAAGGGAAGGGGTAAGAGATCACTGTTTGACACTTCTTTCGATGACAGGATTTATCTCGATTCAGTAGGAGCCCCGAGGGGGGTACCCGATGAGTTCAAGGCTCGTAACCAGACTGCAGCAGGCTTTGAGTCAGCTCTCTTTGGTGGGTAACAATTTATAAAAATGTAGATTGGATAAATTACATTTTCTATAATCAACGGCGATTTATAAATTATACAAGAGATGCGGTTAAAGGAATATCAGAACAGCTTGATGCGACAAGTAGGATGGCATGGGAAAACAGAATGGCCTTGATATGATTTTAGCGGAAAAAGGGGTGTGTGTGTGTGATGTTAGGAGGAAGCTGTTGTACCTTTATTCCTAATAACACTGCACCTGATCGTTCAATTACTCGGGCCTTAAGGGGGCGACGACCTTAGCAGAGGAACTGGCTGAGAATTCAGGAGTGGACACATCTCTCACGGGATGGCTTGAATCCCGGTTTGGAAGGTGGAAGGGGGGTGGTAGTTTCCATTCCTACTTCCCTGATAGTAGTAGTTGGGGTATTGGAGGCCATTGGCTGTTGTATCATACCCTGTATACAAGGGCTCTCCCAAAGACTGATTGAGACAGCCTTAATGAAACAGATGCCCCTAAAATGGAATCAGGCAGAGGAACTTTATCGACTAAATAATGAGGAGATGAGTGAGACCAGGATGGATGAAATCTCCGGAATGATGCTTGCGAATTTTGGGGTCGATGCTTAAAGAAAAATGCAGAAGATAACGAATGGTAATTAAAGAAAAAGGGGGAAATTGTGGGATAGAGGTAAAGAAGTGGCACGGTGGCACAGTGGTTAGCACTGCTGACTCACAGCACCAGAGACCCGGGTTCAATTCCCGACTCAGGCGACAGACTGTGTGGAGTTTGCATGTTCTCCCTGTGTCTGCGTGGGTTTCCTCCGGGTGCTCCGGTTTTCTCCCACAGTCCAAAGATGTGCGGGGGTCAGGTGAATTGGCCATGCTAAATTGCCCGTAGTGTTAGGTAAGGGGTAAATGTAGGGGTATGGGTGGGTTGCGCTTCGGCGGGTCGGTGTGGACTTGTTGGGCCGAAGGGCCTGTTTCCACACTGTAAGTAATCTAATCTAAAAAAAAAGTGTCACTTCTGCAATTATAATTACTTATGCAAGGTAAATGAGCTCACACCAGCGTGTAGTTGTTTCAGCCAAGGGCTGAGTCAACAAGAATGAAAACTATGTGGAGGAAATATGTAATAGTTTTTGTATTAGCTGAAACGTGCATACAGGAATGAGACGTGCCTGTGAACATTGGGAGATGTTACAGACAAATAGATCGGGTGCTGTGAGGGTGTAGGTTAAGCCAGATGAGCCTGTACCAGCAGTAGGTATAAGCAAAAACATAAAAAACAAACCCCCATTAAAAGGTTATAAGGATCAATATGGATAGGGAAAGGGAGGAAATGTTACAAATGGGGGAAATAGATGGTGGTGAAGAAGGATATACCTAACAATGGGCCGCAGCAGGATGTGGTGAAATGGCTGAGTACTTTGTTATGCACACGGCCGGGTAAGGCAGGAGGTAAACCATAGTAATGGGCACCGGGTTTGCAGTAGTGAATCCTATATAAGATATGTACTTGCTAAACTCTGGGTGTCTATGTTAGGCACCACGCATGCAAGTGTATAATAAACATACTGACTGCTTCAGATCTTGTCTCGGACTGAAGTTATTGAAGTGATTGAGCTACGTTTCTCATAATTGGGGGGTTAAGCCAGATATGCCTGTACAAACCGTGGTTATAGGCATCTATTTCCCACTCCTGCTAATATGAAAACAAACCGCAATCAGGAGGTCATAAGGCTACAGCGCTCTTACAGCGACTCCTAGTTGTCAGCTTGTAGGACCCTAAGCGTTGACGAGTCGAATGGATGAAGCATGAGAGGAAAAAACAGATGGCAGTGAAGAAGGTATGCATAGCAATAAGACCACAGAGGGAGGTGGTCAAACGGCCTTGTGAGGCCAGAGATAAACATCATGTCATGGACAGGGCCGGATGAGTTCAGAGATAAACCAGCGTAGTGGGCATCCGGCTTGGAGTAGTGGGAAATGTGGGATATAGGTAAATTAGTGTCACTTCTGCAATTATAATTGCTTATACAAAGTAAATGAGCTCACACCAGTGTGTAACTGTTACAGCCAAGAGCTGAGTCAACAAGAATGGAAACTATGTGGAGGAAAATGCATAATTGTTTTTTTGTATTAGCTAAAAATGTACGCAAGAAAGAAAGGGGACGGCAAAACAATGGTAGATATTACAGGCGACTAGTTAAGATGCTGTGAGGGGAGGGAGTTAAGCTCGCTATGCCTGTACAAACAGTAGGTATAAACATCTGTTGCCCACTTTTACAGAAACACAGGAACAAACCCCAGTTAAATGGGGCTTAACGATAAGATGCTGTGAGGAAAGGAACAGATGGAGGGAGTAGATAATGGTAAGGAAAGGACGTGCCTAACAATGACCCACAGCGGGATGAGGTCAAACAGCCTTGTGAGGCTAGAAATAAGCATTTTGTCACAGACCAGCCGGATAAGACAAGAGAAACAGGAGTAATGGGTACCGGTCTTGGGGAAGGGGAGGATGTAAACAGGGGAGGAGCAGTGATAAAAGAAATATAGGAACCCAAATTATATAAATATTGAGTATTCGTTGAATTCGGTGTGTGTGTCCCTTGCCTTGTACACAGACAGTGGACATCACACCTCTCGCAAGAGACACCACTGATTCGGATTTTGTCTCGGACTGTAATGATTGAAGTGCGCGAGCTCAGTGTGTCACGGAATGTAAACGGGGGGGGGGGAGCAATGGGAGGAGGGGAGGGAAACCAACTACAAAAGCTCGGCGTGTGCGGGGCGTAACAGACGCTAACACGGCCCCGGACTGAGACGATGGGAGCGAGTGGGCGGGCGGGGCGACGTGTGGCTCCTCACACGTCCCAGAGTTGCCTCCTGTGGGGCATTGTGGGTCAACCCACGGCACATGGGCGGCAGCCATTCAAGATGGCGGCGCTTACCACTGCCCGCCAACGCCACCCGCTCGCGGGGCAAGGAGGGGGGGGATGGGCTGGCCCAACCAGCCAAGCCCAAGACCCACGGATCATATAAAGGATATATAATAATGTCATCCCATTTCTCCTGGGGGGGAGGGGGGGCCATGGAGACACGTGACTGTCCCTGTCTGCCCCCCACCACATGGTGGAGATGGCATGAGGTGGGAAAGCACGTGACCTGGCCACGTGGCCTCCCCCCTCTCTGAGACGGTTGGGAGCCACGTGAGCTACAGCGAGTGGGCGGGGCGGGGAAGGGATGAGTGAGGGAGTGCGTGGGCGGGGTTTGCCTGGTCGCCCCGCCCCCTTTTATCCCGCGTCACATTGGCGGTCTCCGTGGAGACAAGCTGCGCGCGACCCACCCATTACCTCAGCAGGCCCACCCCCCCGGGGGGATGGTCGCTATGGAGACGAGGGGCGTGGCCGCTAACGCGTGATGATCACGTGTAAACCAGGCGGCTGACCCCAGCCGTCTCCATGGAGACGGCGTTATTTTAAAAAGAATCTGGTTTTACCTGGAAGCACTCGGTTCCAGTGGGCGGGCGGTATCCATGGTGACGGAGTGGGCGGACCGGGCAGGGCGGTCTCCATGGGGACGGGCGGGCACGTGACCCTCGTCCAGGGCGCTCAGGCCTGGAGGGCAGTGTCCGGACGCACGCGCCCC